>NW_009227122.1:16325-28452 GCF_000690835.1 Fulmarus glacialis | reverse complement strand
TTTTATTTTTTTTTAAAAAGTGTATTACGTACCCGATAAACTGGAACAGCTCTGAAAGAAGAAAGAACTGGTCCACTGGTTAAATATTTATATCTTTTTTTTTTTTTTAAATAAAAAAAAAGAGGTTTGTACAGATTCCATAGACCAGAAAACCCTCTGAAATAGTAAAGAGCCTGCTGTCTGCTAGGGCAAACATGTATCGAACATTTGTATTTTAAAAATGACAGAGAGGAATGGCTCCATCGGGTCTCTCTGTATTTGGTATCGCATCTATTGGCAGTAGAAGCCATTGCTCCGCTACGGATGGTCATAGTTAAAAATTTGCTCTGGAAAAAGTTACTATGTATGCATAACAAGCTGACTGCAAACATTCACCTCTCAGCATCATAACTTTTTCTTCCAAAACACCAAAAAAGGGCCCATCTGCACAATAAGGACTACATTTGCGACGTTCCGCTTAAATAAATAAATAAAATTAAAATAAGAGACAGAGTCACTCGTGAGTTACAGAGCCGCAGGCGTGCAAACGACCAGAGCACGAACTACTCCTGCATCCCTGGAGCTCAACAAAGCCAAACCAGCCAGGACCGAGCGGGGATGGGGTGGAGGGAGCTTGTCCGCAACTAAAAAATTACGAGGAAAAATGGTTGCAAGGCTGAATTTACTTCCACTATTAAACCAAGTGAGGGTGTTTACAGAGGGCTTCCAAACCCCAGAGAAGAGGGGCTCTCAGGCACAGGCATGGCTTTGCTGGGGCGATGCGGGGGGCATCGCGGAGCGGCCGTGCGCGCGGGGAGCGGGCGCGGGATGGAAGGATTAAAGCAAGCAGGAGGCTGGCTCGTCCAGCGAGAGACACCATTCCTGGCACTGGGTCTACATTCGATACATTCCTATGTTCTTGCAGTTAAATCTTTGAAGAAGAACCTTTTTTTTGTCCCTTTTTAGAAAAGTGCTTTGATGGGTTCTGCAGGAGGGAGGGATGCTCAAGATTCATTTTCTCTGTTGAGTGACAATTTCTCTCACTGCGAACGAACCTCCCCCTACTCAAGGAAGTGCTAGTTTCATTTACAAGTTCAGGGTAAACACGTTTTTCAAATGTAAAGCAGTCTCAACTGTTTAAAGCACAACCATAGGCAATCAGAGGGATGCAAGAAAAAAAAACCAAGCACTTTGCGAGAATTAAATAAAGCATGTAATAAATACGAATCATAAACTTCTGTACACAGGAGCAAGGGTTTGGTTTTTTTTTTTTAATCATTTAATCAATATAAAAAAGTATTTCTGTTTTGTTTTTGTTTTCAGTGCATCTTCTTCCTCTTAAAATGCTTAACCCTTTCCTTTCTGCATCTCTCAGGCCCATAATAACGCACACCTAAATGGCAAAAAAGACAAGGTCTAACAAACCCCTTTCCAAAAAACTCTAAAAAAATATTCACAGCCTCAAACATTTTTGTACATTTCAAGCAACAAAAGGTATAGAAAAAGGCACAAGTAACTGCATACATGTGGAGATAATACCAGACTGGGACAAAGAAAACCAGGAATCTTCCATGGGTTTGGTCATTCACTAGAGTGCTTCTTATAGCGATGATTATACTAAAGGAAATAGTGTTGAAAATGTCTGTTGATTTTACATAGGAAGCCTAAAAGTGGAACAGATGGTGGAGGCTTAAGTACTTCCCGTGTTTTCATCCACCTTGTTTTGAGTTTGACCTAAATCTGCGTGCTCTAGCTGTGGACTGCTCTTCCTGGAGGTTCCCCCTTGGCGACTGGGCTCTCCGGAGAGGTTTCTCCTCCGGACGGAGAACGGCTGGGCGTGCGAATGGCTCGATGGGGGCTCTGAGAGGCAGCCGGTGCTGCTGCTTCGGTCTAACGGCTGGGAGGGGAGATCTGAGATGAAAGTGCAGGATGATTCAAATGAAGTGCTCGAGCTGCCAGATTGCTTCTTGCCCGTTTTTTTCAAGGGTTCTTCCCCGCTTGTCGAAGGCTTTGGAGAGTGCTCGTCGGTTGTGCTGGGGCTGGCTGGGGATGCCGAGCAGCCTGCCTGCTCCGCGTGGCTAGACTCAGCGAACATTTTTACCCTGTATTCCTCCTGGTCTGTCTTTTGCTGAAGCTCACTAGTCCTCATTTTCTCTTCTAAGTAACCACTGCTTGTAAGCTCTGGGGACAGTGTGTATTTAGAAACCTTTGCCACAGGGGAGACGGATGCCGACGACGGCTCCCGCGGGACCTGCGGTTCCTCGTCCCTCTCGGGAGCCTGGCTGAACTCCGCGAAGCCGCTGCCGCCAGAGGCAAAGTATCCCGCTTGCAGGGACACGACTGAACTGGGCACCAAGCTGGGATGGGTGCTTGGCCTCGCCTGGACCATCTGGATGCCCCCAATGGGAATCATAGGATACGGGGTCCTTGTGAGCTGCTGCGAATGCAACGGGAGATGGCTGAAGACATTCTCCTCCCCTCGGCTGGGAGCGTGGACATGTATTTCATGAGGTGCCTGCAAGGGTCTGGAGCAGACAGGCTGCGTGACGCCAGGTGAGCATGTTGGGCTTCGTGGTTCTATCTTCTGCACCGGAGAGGGAAAAGAAACAGCTGAATCAGTGCAACGTACAATTTACAGCATTAGCATCATTAATGCTCACTCTAAGGATTGATTTTGTTAACAATTTTTTCTAATTTGAGGGAGATCAATCAACCGAGGAAGATTTGTACCCCCAAATCTTTAAGGTAAGGAACAACACAACCCACCGCGTTTGCCTTCTGGGTCCAAATATGCCCACGGTCTGTTGGGGCACAGATCCAGGGTTTTGATTCAGGCTTGGATCATTATAAAATCATAGAATAGTTGGGTTGGAAGGGACCTTTAAAGGTCATCTAGTCCAACCCCCTGCAATGAGCAGGGACATCTTCAACTAGATCAGGTTGCTCAGAGCCCCGTCCAACCTGACCTTGAATGTTCCCAGGGATGGGGCATCTACCACCTCTCTGGGCAACCTGGGCCAGTGTCTCACCACCCTCATTGTGAAAAATTTCTTCCTTATATCTAGTCTAAATCTACCCTCTTTTAGTTTAAAGCCATTACCCCTTGTCCTATTATCAAAGTTGCCTCTGAAGCCCTGGCAGAGGATGCCAGTGTTTCCTGCCATCCGAGCCACTCTGGATCCCTTTCAGTACATGGGGTTTCTGAGAGCCCAGAATAATGTTATTTATTTTTACTGTACTTTCTTAAAGCAGGATTACATCCTTACAGTTGCTAATTGCAAGGATGTTTTGGACATCCTTGAGAGAGAGCATCAACTCTCATTTGACACAAAGCACACCCATCAGTGTGGTCCCCACCACCACCCTCATGGTGTGGTCTGTAGAAATCAAGGGTTAAGACCCCACCATTTTACCTTTTCCTCTTTCTCTCTTGGTGCTTCACATAGTTTCCTAATGTACATCATGGAGAGATATGTGGCTAAACAGAAATGGATTAATTAGTGATGAGGTTAAAACTAAACCCCTAACCAGAACTCCCAGGAAGAGGAAGCAACAGAAACTGAAATCAACTTTCCATTAAGATGGGATTAGCTATAAAATTTGAGGATTCACTGGAGGGCATATTTCTTTGTACGATTATGGAAAATTGCCTGACCCTGCGAGCTGGATCTCTATGAAGAGGCAACAGAGGAAAGCAGCAAAAGAGAATAGAAGAGAGAGAAAGCAAAGAGCAACTGAAGATAGTGTATACTTGGTCAGCAGTTACAAGCCCAAACACTTGCTAAATCTCACTTAACCACATGAAGTCTTGGCAGAATCACTATAGGCATGCTGGGAAACCCCCAAACAAATCATCTCAAGGGTGCAACAGCCACCAGAAGGAGAGACTACCTACTGCAAGAGCCAGTGGCAAGAGAGATGGTCACGATCAAGCCTGATGCACAGACTTGGCAGAAAGCCTTACGCTGAAGCTAAGATCATCTCCAAGTTTCTAAGCAATGCATAGGGCACCAGTTTTGAGCACAGAGCTCTGTTCAATCCACCTCTGATCTTTCTGTTTCTTATAGCCTTACCAGGAATGTAATTTTGCAATGAAAGCCCAGCTGTCCATCTCACTAATAAATGGAAAGTTTCCCATTCAGGTCTTCATTGTTACTTTGGAGGCACGTGAGAAAAGCAACAGTGGTGACTTTGGGTGCACAAAAGGAGCAGGAAAATGGCACAAAAAGGTATGAATGTGACAGCGTAAGTTAAAAGGTGTGAATGGGCAGATAAGTGGGGGTATACAATATTGTCTCCTACTGTGGACTAGGGAGCTTAGGGGATTTGCTACAAGTAGTGGCAGTGGGCAGTCTTCCTGACAGAGATGCTTTAGAGTTGAAGGACCGGGGTTTCCACAGCCCTGAGATTCACCACAAGAAGTTAATTGACAGGAAAGGGAAATAGCATTAAAGTAAGCAGAAGTTTGGACCTAAAACAAAGGATAGTCTCTGAGAAGGTAAGACAAATACTCATAGTGGAAAGCAGAAGGAAAGCAGCACCAAAAGACAGTATGTTATCATAGACATGGAAGAAACGCACACTGGGCAGCGTGGCTTTTCTGGAGAAGACCTGGGTCAGCATCTGCCGTGACAGGTTCTCCAGGGGTTGTATAAAGGCCTCTCTCTTCCCAGTGCAGTCCCTAAAGGCTCGAGTGTCTCCTCACACCAGTTTCACAGCAGAGCAACTCCAGCAACTGAATCTCATGTTCATCAGCATAAATTACAGGAGAGCCAGGCACTTCAGTAGAAATGGGAAACGTTCCACCAAACCCGATGTCTAATTTGCCTGTGGCAGTGGGAGGAACATGCAATTTTCCTTTGCCCATAGGATTTGATATGTCCAGCAGAGAGATTAAATAATTTTCTGGACCCAGTGGGAAACACTTCTCTGTGCTGAAGAGAGAAGCGAGATGAAATCAGAGATGTCCAGACAAACACTTCTCAGCAGTTAATCTAACAGAGTTGGCTGCGTATGTACATAGCCCAGGAGTCATCAATGGAGTGCAATGGCTAGTTCAGATCTGGTTCAGGTCGCTGAACAGTGAAAAATGGTCACAGCTTCACCCCAGCTGGTGAAATCTCAGAAATGGGTATGAAATTCCCAGGAAAAAAAAGCCTCTTAGTGACAACTGGTCATTATTAAGCCGTCATCCTTACTGCTTGTCTCAGCAGGAGACTGGTTGGGTCAGGAGTGTAAATAATCCCTTGGAGAAGGGACAACTTTATTTCTCTTCAACTGAGATGGGCAGGCCCAAAATGGGTGCAAAACCCATTGCTGTCCGCTGTCACTTTTGTCTGGGTTACCTGTGACATCAGTCACGGTCAGAGTCACTGTGCACTTGTGCATTGCAACCTTCATTAAAAAACATATCAGAGAACGTACTGCAGGGACTAGAAGGCAAGAGGGGCTTGAACTTACCAGCTTGGACTCATAGAGCTGTACGTTTTTGCCAAAGAACCTGTGAGGTAGAGGCATCGAAGATAATATCCCATGCTGGGCTTGATATGAGCTCTGAACTTTGTCATCTGCTGCTGATTTGCTAGTACCAGGCAAGTCCTCTTTCCCGGGGGATGGATACCTAGGCGACTCTGAACAGCCTGGAGACAAAACTTTCTTCAGTGATAAATATCTGACTGATGACATCTCTCTGCTTGGCGATGAGTGCCTCACAGGGGAGACTTCTCCTTCTGGTGGAAGGTACGTTCTTGGGGACAGCTCTCTTCTCGGGGAAAGATGCCTGCTGGGCGACAGCTCAAGCCTTGGTGACACACATCTCAGTGGAGATGCCTCCCTCCTGGGAGAGACGCGCTGGCAAGGAGACAACCCTCTCCCTGGAGACAGGCACCTCAGAGAAGACAGTTCTCCAGTTGGCGAAAACCGTTTCGGTGAAGTTTCATTTTTGGTTAATAGGTGCTTTCTCGCTAGCATTGGTCTGCTGCTGCCACCACCTCTGCCAGAGTCCTGGCTCGGAGACCACCTTTTTCTTGGGGAGGTGTCTTTTGAGGTTGACAGGTCCATAACTAAGGACATCTGTGGCCTTGTGACAGACTCTCTTTCAGCAGATGCCAATTGTTCGGTGGAGGTCAAAGCTGGTCTGTGGAGACTCAAGAAGCTGTGGCACACAGCAATGTCACTGCTGTCTGCTGACCACTTTGTTTCCAGCCCTGAGGAGGAGGCCTGCTGGCCTTCACCTACTTTTTGGCTGCTGGAAACATTTTCTTGGGCTAAGGACAATGCTATTTCGGTGCCTTCCTCTTGAGAAGATGGAGAGCCACCTGAAGAGTGCATCGGGAGGGTGGTATGTTTGCCTTCTGGCAATTTTAAAGGTGGCTCATCTTGGCTCTCCTCTTCCTCCTCATCTTCCTCATCTTCATTGTCATCATCATCGTCAGATTCCTCTAGGTCGGAAAACTGGTGTTCCTCAATTGGCTCAGATCCCTCCCGCCCCTCAGAGTCCTGGAATAGGTCTTCACTGGTTCCTGAAGGGACAGGCAAACACAAAACAAAGAGTGTAAAACACACATACAGGTACTATTTTTGGGCTAAATCTGCTCAAAAGTTCTAAGGGGACAAGAGGAGAGAGGACCCAGCTATTTCCTAGAGCTGATCATCTCATGCTTTGAAGTCTGCAGTCTTGCCCTCTGTGCCACCTCCACTCCTGATGATCCCAGTAGATGCCAGTGAATCCCACCATTAGGACCTCCCGCTCTACCCTAATTTTGGTTCCAGCCATTGCTCTGTCAACACATGCCGCCATCGGTCCCTGCTTCTGCTGTACACCTTCACACACCCTGCCTGCCTTTCTCTAGAAATGCAAAAAAGGCTCTTAATAGATGAGGAGAACAGCAGCACTATCATCCTTTGGTGGGCTTTTTATGACTATTTGTTGCAGTGGTGCCTACAAAATATCTACAGCTGCCAAAGTACGGGAAAGTTGCTGGGATGACTGCTCCCATTCTCACATGTTGGGCCTTTTCCTGCCTAGATTACATGAGAGTTAAATATTAGCGAGACTGGACTTTTTTTAAAACTAAACAATAGGTTTGAAAGAACCTCTGTGGATTTTCCCTTATTTTGATAAATTCTAGCTATGATGCAGATGATGCTTTGTGGCAAAGGCTTTTGCTGACTATCTGTGGAAGGTCTTGCACAGGGATGCTTTGTTAATAAGAGCTTGTAAACAATGACAAGTATACAGAAAGCAAATTCTAAAAGATTTGAAATACATCTGCAGGTAAAAATGCAGTATCTCTCTTCTACTTTAAGAGCCAGCAGAAGCTTTCTGAGATCAGTACCAAGCTCCCAAGCAGATCGCTGCCGGCTCACCCACTGCTCTGCACTGAGAAAAATCTGCATTTCCCCATGCCAGATGTGCAGCTATCCTGGCAGAAATGCAAGCTCAGCCTGAAGAGGTCCGTCGGGAACAGCCACTGGATGTCACTGTAGCTCAACAAAATTGCACTGTCAGGAGGCTCCCCTGCAAGTCCCCACTGCTTTGGAGGGGCTAATAGAATAGCAGTTTCTCACTCGGTTTGTGCCAAGCACCAAGACGATGGGTGTAGAGCTGCTGGGACATGCTTGGTCCCCCAGCTTTGGAAGGAGAGCACCTGGATGCTCTTTGACACCCGCGTGAAGCCGGGTAACTAATTGCAGCACTGCTGGCCTCTTTTCCCCATCAGTTCAGCCTAGGACACTGTTTCTCCTCTGATGAACACTGAAACGGTTTTCCATTTAGAGCTGCCATCTGTCAGCAGGACGAGCCAGAGGGAAAATTAAATGGAGCTAACGCTGAGGCTGGACCACACCTGCCTGCAGCAGGCAGGGTGGTTTTCAGAAGGGGACATGGCCACACAGTGAGAAGTCACTGTGATCTATGGATAAAAAGTCTAATTTTGTTTACTTTGAATAACAGGGCCTTCCTAGTAAATGCTCATGAAGTATTTGCCATTACTAGTGAAATGACATGTATTTTACCATGGCTGATTATCCATTCAAGAGTCAGCCTGAAATGCATCTCATTTGCTCCCCATCCCGTTTCAAAAGTATCTGTTAACTAGTCCATAACGCGAGACCTACTGCAGAACTCCTACAGCATTGAGTCGGTCAGCAGCTCTCCACCAAGAGGCTGACTTGCATTGTGAAATACTTGTATAATGATGGTGTTTGCTGGACCCAGGATCCAGTGGCAAGTTGTTTGCAAACTCCCAAAGGAACTGAGTTCAGAACAAACATTATTCCAAACGACCAGTTCTCCCAGCTGTAGGGTGAACTGTGCATATTTCTTGCTTGGAAAAGGAACGCATTTCACTACCAGAGCTATGAGCTAGTCCCTGTCTCTGGTTTCGAGGTTTGACATCTATGGGCTTCAGGATGGACAGGCAGCTATAGCCTCAGCCTCCACTGCATGGCTCCGAGAGCCTTGTCCTGGGTGGTCTCCTTTTTTTGGCCCCAGTCACGCAACGGACAAGCGCTGGCCAGGACAGAGAGCAAGGACAGAAGTATGGAGTGAGGGAAATGTGAAGCCAGCTCCGCACTGGGGAGTTGTTTGCGTTTGCCACCAAGGGAAACATTTCAGAGAGTCCTGGGACAGCCCAAAGGGAATTTGCTTTAACCTCCTAACACGCTCCCTGCAGGCAGAAAGAGAGCTCAGACCTGAGCCCTGGCTTCTTGCAACTGAAATGCATTTTGCTGAGCTAATGGGCAGAGAAAGGGCAAGTCAGGAGAAGACACAGAGGGAGGGAGAGGTGGAGGAAGGAACGAGAGAGGGAGCTAGTGAAAACGTGCCCTGTCAACAGCTTTGTTTGAGGGTTGCATTTCATTACACGTGGGTTATTCTACCAAACTGGTGCAATCACACCAAGAAAAACGAATGCAGGAGTGAAGAATTATACTCCAATCTCCTTTTATAGTAACACCCCTTACTTTCTCCTGCCCCTTAAATAGAAATAAAAACAATCAAATGAAACATAACTCTAGTTTAAAATAATCCAGGGAGTTTTAGGAACTGCTGCTCCCTCCCCGCCTGCCCCCAAAGGAAAGCATGGCAATCTTCCTGCGCTGGTTTGTGTCACATGGAAATAGTAATTTTTTTTTTTCTTTTTAATTAAAATAGTCCTTGCTAGGCTCTGTTCTGAGCTTCTTCGCAAAGAAGAGAGAAGACACTCTGTGGTTACACAGAGGAAGGCTCTTTGCAATCCACTACTCTGAGAACAGGGGATGCGTGATATAGCTGTGATCTCTGATTTCTCATGCACCTTTCTGCCATTTTTACATTATTTTCTCATCCATCCAAATAGCCCCAACCATTACAGTACAAGATATGATTTTCTGACCATCTTCTTGGATGCTTTCTTTAGTATTTACTTGGCATTTGTGAGCAACGGGCCTCCTTACTCATGAGGCAGAATATCTGAAATTTCGGCAGAAGTTCAGTGTTAGCTTTAACCAGGTAAAAAAGAAGGAAAGAAAGGAAAAGTCTTCCGATACCACGCCTTCCTGTTTTCACCTTTCTGCATTCCTTCCTGGCAGACCGTCCCCTTTACACGAACACAAATGGTCTTCATAAATGGGAGGAAATGAGGACTGTATACTTTTTGTAATACTAAAATTACACAGATTGCTTGCATAATGCAATAAAGTCCAGACAGCGCAACAGATTCCAGCGAGCAGTCGCGCAGCCGACAGCAGCAACGGCAGAGGAGTTCCTTCCGAAAGCTAATGGGTTCCTGTCCTCTGCAGTCCAGGTAGGGCCCTTCCTCGCTGGGCTTAGCAGGTGTCCAACCACCAGCTGTTCAGCCACAAGCAGTCAGGGACCAATGGTTTAATGATGGCCAAAAAAAAAGTCCCCCAGCTGATGGTCCCATCCTTTCCGCTGAGTGCTCTCCCAGCTGACCCAGGGAGGCAAGGCAGACCTTTCTTGGCCTTTTGTTTAGACCTACTCTTTCCATGAGACCAGCTCAGCCTCCTCACCTGCCAGACCTCCGTTTTCGCAAGCAGAGTGCTCCCATCAGCTTACAGCCGGGACGGGCTTTCACATCGCTCGCACAACATGCTGCTGAGTGCACTACTATTAACCCTGTAGGAGCCCAGGGATGAATGACTGAAGGAAATCATGAATGAAAGCATTCCCCTGGATTGGTGAAGTGAGCCCTTGCAGTTCTGTCCTCAGAAGCCTGCAATTACGTGTAACATAAATAGGACTTCTGATTTGCAGGTTTTCAGAAGTGACACTCAATTAATATGATTCATTAGTTCTAATTGACTATAATGGAAAGGTTTAAAATAACAGTTGTTCTTTTCAGAGTCATGAAACCTTTCCCTATCTAGCTTTGATCTGCAGAAGCATCACCAACGGGTGGTATAACAGCAGGGAGGCATTTCTGGAGACCATCAGCTCATCAATTATTTTAAGTGAGTTCCCAGGCTGAAGGAGTTCTCCAGCAATCCCACACGGGAGCAGCCTCCCCCTGCTCACACCATGCCAACACGTCTCCCTTGGGGCAGCTACTGCAGAATCCCCGACCAGGTTTTCTTTTGGCCATGCCCTCCTTTGGAAAGGCCACGGCCAAGTACAGCATGTCTCTGCCTGATCGAAAGGTTGCTCTGAAGAGCTGCAGAAAAGCCAAGAGTTCAAGCAGATTTAAAAGGAAGAAAGCCATCCCTTGAGGCAGAGCGGCACACTGTCGGCCAGGTCAGATATCCTTAGCCTTTGTTATACGTTTATTCTGCGTGGTCTGGGAGAGCCCTTTGTCCATCCCCGTACACGTCAGGAAAGGCACTGTGAAAGGGGGCACGGGTGTCTGGTAATGCCGTAGGGTCTTCCTTTCTCCCATGTCCTCGTTCCCTGACTGTCCAGGTGACTACACCTGGCCTGAACCAGAACCCAAGTCTGAAAAGGCATGGTACCACTGCACTGGGGGATCACTGGGGTTTGGGATTGGTTAACCAGTGGGACTTCTCAGATATCTCCTACAGGTTCTCTGCTGGCAAGTTGAGCAGTGGTCTGTTCAGGTCAAAGACAGTCGCATCAGCCCTAAAGCCATATTTGTCCCAGGACAGTGACACATCAGATGCTCTGCATCTGCACCTCTGTGCCTCCAAAACAGGGCGGCCACATCCAACCTCCTCTGCAGGAATGGTCCCAGGGCCATGCTAATTCCCAAACTGTGCTCAGCATTTTTTTGGAAGTGTGTTAGATGGCCTGAACCACAGATGTCTTCTTAATTCCTCCTGCAGTTTAAGTTGAGAAGATGTCTGCCAGTGTCTGTAAATGTCCCCAGCACTGTTTAATTAACCAGTGTGGAGATACCCCAAGGATACAGCACGCTGCGGGGGACAGCATTTCTGAGCTTCGATATCCAAAAACTGAGACTTAAAGCACCTCGGAGGGTGCCAGCGGCCAGGGCTGCCCAGCAGGCACAGCCTCCCCAGCCCTGTGAACCACCTGCACCGCGAGCTCCTCTGCGGCACGAAGGGCTGCAGCCTGCAACAGAGCAAACCCCACTCCCACCACGGGCTACATAGGGAAACACACTTAGTGATTTTTAATTACCTACGAAGCAGGAAGCATGTGACACTGCCCATGTCCCGGGAACCAACCCCTTTCCCAATAAAACCTCTGATGGACTTGACCTCAGCAGGGGACCGGGGTGATAAGCGCTGTTTGTTGTTCCTGCCGAGTTAACATTCCCTGGCTCACAGTGCCGTCTCCAGAACTTGCTCAGCTGATGTGCACTTTATAAAAATAACCGTGGCGCCATGTGTTTTATGAAGTTCATTTTAACCCATTGTCAACAAACCCTTGCGGGCTGTGGCAGAATGAATCCCAGGGCTGGGGGAATCAAAGTTGTTTGGGGTAAGACGGGGGTGAAACAGGAAACAGAGAAAAAAAATGCTAAAGACAGCCACATGAGCTGCTTTCATACTGGGATTTCTGGGGTGGCAGCCAGGAAGGGTCAATGGTGTTATGACCAGCCTGCAACACAATGCAAACAGAAAACATCACCCTGCTCTGTGGCACTAAGTGTTTTATCCAGGAATAAACACACTGTGACAGAGACAGACCTGTGCTCCCGAGCCTCTCTTCCCTCTATAGCTGGTATGTGCA
>NW_009227122.1:15666-16301 GCF_000690835.1 Fulmarus glacialis | reverse complement strand
CTGAACGCAAATGCAGATGACCCAAAATTTCATGAGGACTTGAGATCTGCTACCCCTAAGGCTTCTTCCCCATCATTCCTGTGCTGCGGCTCCAGCCCCGAATACTCAGGGTCTTGCTAAAGGAAACAGAATAACAATCGTAAAAACATCTAACTGTTCCCTGGAGACACATAACCTAACCCTTCACAGCTGTCGGAGCACAGCCTCCAATGATTTGGGTAAAACATCTTTTTCTAGCTCAAACAGCTAAGTATACATGAGACTTCCCCATGTTCCTTCATCTCCCAGCTTGGAGATCCTCCTCACCTTTCCCTCAACATTTCTGATGGAGACAGGAATGCTTATGGTCACCACACTCCTGCCCGATGCTGCCCAGCCTCCCAGGAGGAGATCTGCTTCTCGGGATGACTTCAGGGAAATTCAGCTGCAGATACTATAAACCAGGGCGGAAATTACTGAATAAGAGAGTCATGTGTCCTTCTCAAAGAACAGACAGACTCCTGAATTTACAGAGCCTTGGACAGACTTTGTGTGCATGTGTTTGTGCATAAGTAGATGAAAGAAATAAGCAGGGAGTCAGGGTAAATGTATCTTCTTGTAAAGCACTCAGAATAGTGCCATTAAATGCCAAAGCA
>NW_009227122.1:7126-15644 GCF_000690835.1 Fulmarus glacialis | reverse complement strand
TCCCTACTGAGAAATCTTCCAGATCATTTCTGGCCTGGGTGATTCACCTTCATCCTACACATGGAGAAGACCCATGAGAGTGAGGGATGAGGGAAGCAGCTGCTTCACGCCCCATCCTGGTATGCTGAGGTCTCCAGCAGTGGTGCAGGGTCCAGGCTGGGTCTGCCTGCAGAGACGGGAGCAGCTCATGCATGCACCAGTCCCTCCAGATGCAGCCCAGGTTTGCACTGGTAATTTGGAGTCTCCTGGAATTAGCCAAATACAGTAAGATGGGCAGGTCCCTAGAAGATGATCCTTATGGAAAAACGCTTCTCTGGAGGCCCTTTCAGTAGGAAGGTATCCCCCGAATCACTGATACTCCTGTATTGCTGGAGTGCATCCCCTCTGCAAGAACATCACCACAGCCTGCACAGGCCACACACCAAAGGGTCACCCCTGCGCTCATGCTCAGCACTTCAGCTCCAGTAAAATATGCTGTCAGATCATAACCAGGGGTGCCAGGACTGATTTTTCTCCTTCACCCACCAGACTGTGCTTGCAGCAGCAAAGTGGGGGTTCACAGTCTCATGCAATGCATCTTCAGGGGTGGGTCTCATTTTGCTGCTTCGGAGACTCCCTCTATGGCCAGGAGAGACCCAGGCTCTTCCAGAGCACGGCAGTCAGGCTCCTGAACTCCCTGCTAGAGATATCCCAAAATACCAAGAAGCACCTTCTCACGCCATGGATCCACTATTTATTATTATGTATATAGCCCACATGCAGAGCGCTGGGCCAAACGCAGGATGCTCCCTACCCGTCTGTTTACTCTTGCCTCTGTCTGCAGCCAGCCAAAATACTTCAGACAAACATGCACAACCCCCAGCAGGGAGACACGGACTCACAGACTGTCCCACGGATGCAGCCTCCCAGGATGGGCCCGTCACCCACCCCATGGAAGCAGAAATCGCCCCTTGGGTGCTGGAAGAAGCCTGGGGTGAACAAAACTGCTCCACGTCTTTGAAAGGATGATCTGCGGAGCGCGTCTCCTGCCTGAATGGATACTGCCCTCTCTTAGCAGCAATAGCAGGTTTATAACGTGAAAGATTTTACCTTCTTCGGCTTCCAGATCCACCAGTGAAGATACCAACACGCCCATCTCCTGACATTTTTTGCTGTGGGCCTTTGACTTCATATGTTTAGTCAGATTCCCTGAAAAGAAGCAGAAAACATATTTTGGTGAATATGGCTCTTTTTTTCTTTTATTTTTTTTCCTTTTTGCAAGCTCAGCAGTAACAAGTTAATAATTTGGCTCTGAACCAGACAAAGGAGGCCTCTGACTCTCCTCAAACCATTATTCATTGCAAATACCCCGTGACACAAGGCCAAGTCCTCCCTTTCGTTCCTTTGCTGCTGCACTGGGGTGGAAGAGGAGGTGCTGGCAGGGTTGTGTGACCTTTCAGGTGTTGTGCAACCTGAAAAAACTGTTGGGGTACACATTTGGGTTTGGGGGGAAGAAAAGTCCTGAATTGTGATGGTGCAGCAAAGAAAAATGGTAGGAAAGTAGGGAAGAGAAACACAACTCAATCTAGCATCATCTCCCACCTCATCCCGGCACACAGGGTCACCTGCCTGGAGGTGAGGAGCTCCTTAGCACCACGGGGCAGACTGGTACTACCAAAATGAGTGCTTGAGATGCCAGCAACAGCGAAAAAACCTACAATCACCCCCTCCTCCCAGCAAGATGGATCAGATGCTCTGGCATGCACTGAAGTGCCAGGCAAAAGTTCACAGCTCCCTGGAGCAGGAGTCATGGACACCCTCTGAAGCTCTGTGCACCAGGGTCTGGCAGCACTGAAAAAACCTGCTGAGCACTAACGAGGCTTTCTTGGGGCTGGGATGGAAAGAGCAGCCCCTGCAAGGGGGAGTCCGGGATGTGGTGGCATTGTTACCGCTCTGCAACCGTGTGATGGGATAACTCGTGGGCATGCCGGCCTCACAGAGCATCTCTCTAATTCTAACTCCCAAATTACAGGCAGGTTAATTAGACAGTTATTAACCCTACTATATCCAAGGGAAATGCTAAACAAAGGGGAACCTTTGCTAAGGGGGAAAAGGTAGGTAGGTGGAACGGAGAGAAAAATAAAGGGTAGGAGAAATAAAGAAAAAAATGTCCCATTTTTCCCTTTCCTCTCCTACACCTCTTTATGGGCTGAGCTGATGACGAGAAGAAACCTGGGCCCTTGCTGAAGCTCCACCAAGGGCTGTTTAATTTCCCAGCACAGCCCAGGAGCTGGCTGAGCACTCCAAATTCACTGCAGCAATATGATGTGCCATCAGCCTTCTTGTTAGCTAACACTTGAGAGTAGTGCTGAACACAAGGCTTGTTTTTATCACAAAAAAAAAAAAAAAGAAAAAAAAAAATTGAGGAAAAAATGAATTCTCACACTTTATTATAACCTCCAGCTGAGGACTGAGGTCCCTCAGCTGGTATCCTGCAATCCACAGAGTCCCCTGGTCCCTGAGCTGGGTGGGAGTATAGAGGGCCTCTATCAACCTCTCCTCCTGCTGCTCCGGATAGTATAAATAAATAAGCAACTATTCATTGGAGCAGAGAATTACCCATGATGCCCTCACATCTCAGAAGAGTGCCATAACCATCTAGCTACCAAGTTAGTTTCTCTTTAGCCCATGAATTATTTATTTAGTCCATTTTATACAAAATGGAATAGCTCCAACAGGAAAGACCAAGAGAGACAAAGGCTGACTATATATCCTTGTGTATCTGGCACCCACCTAGGATGTGGCTTCAAAGGATGTTTAATAATTTAAATGCAGCAAAATAGCTCCAATAAAAAAGATTTATTATTTTAAATCTTTGTGCCTAAATACCCTTAGCCCCATGGTTAGGACACTCAGGTATGAGGATGAGGCCAGCTTGGCTCAGGTCCTTGCTCCGAATCAGACCTCTCTTTGTCCACTTTGGACCAGGAGTTTTGTTGTGGACACAAATACACCCAGTCAGACAACAGCATGCTCTCATGGACACCTCTGGTTCCAGAGAATCACCATTGTTTTCAAGTGAAAAACTGTTTCACCGAAAAGTATCCAACGGGTCCAAATTGTGGCCTCATGGAACTGGAATTTAATTTTGGACCCAACTAGCAAAAAGACAAACTGACTCAGTTTGTTGAAATCAAACCCTGCTGCTTCTGCCTGTCCATCATGGCACATCACATCTTGGCTGGCAAAAATGACCCATCTTTGCTCAGTTACCACAGCAAAATCCCTAACTGGCTTCCCTCCAATGACAATAAACACAGAAAATAAGCCCAAGTAAATGCCTGGTGTGAGCAGGGGATTGTTGGTTAAGCTATGGTCTGTGGCACCTCGGGAATTCAGCTGTGATCCCCATGGTGGGAAGAATGGGGAGGGGAGGTCCACCAGACATTTTGGTGCTACCACATCCCCAAAACAAGCTCATAAATTCACTGGGCTACCTGCATCTGGCTTTGGCTAAACCGGGAGGGCATAATATTAATTACTCGGGGCGGGGGCTGTTGAATGCAATATTTTGGGCAAGACTGCAGTCACCCCGTACTCTGGTCCTCAGAGGCATAGAGCAGCCACCTTGGCCACTTCAGATGTCCAAAGGCTGGTTATACACACAACTCCTCCCCGCTGCCTTAGCTCCAGTGCTGTTCGCAGCGAACACACACTCTCCCTTTTGCTGCTGCAGGATCTGGGCAGACACGGGGAGCCCAGGCGGCTGCTTCTGCAGCCTGCAGCTCTCTGCCCATCACTTCATTCACCTCTGCTTTGACTCAGCTCCACCCTGAGCAATGGTTCGGGTTGACAAGCTCTGCCAGAAGCCATCAGTGTCACTTCCTTTTTTATTTTTTTTCACTGGAGGCAACAGTCCTTGTGCAAGGCAATGCCACGGCTTCTCCTCTTCCCTCCCCACCCAGGCTGCCTGCACAGGCACGAGCTGGAAGGCACTGCACAGGCAATGCCAAAACCCCCTGTGCGAATGAGTTTATGCAAAATACCAAAGTACCAATTCATAGCAAGTGTTGCTTTCTTTCCCCTTCTACTTTTTTCTACTCTGCTTTCCATCTTCCTTCATTCTGATTTGGTTAGATAAGGTAATACCCATATGCGCTGATGAACAAGATAAGCCTGCAAAGCTCTCGGTGCAAATCCCCCTGGTCTATCCATGCACAGCACCCTGCACGCACACCAAGAAGAAATTCCAACAAAATAGGGATGCTGCTATCCTTTTAGGGAAGGGAGACTCAGTGGGCCGGATTCACATCTGACCTAAGTTTGCATCATTTTAAGGAATTTAAAAGCTCGAGGCTTATGTACACCAGCTGAGAAGCTGAGTTACCATCTTGGGAGCAATTTGGAGGACAATGCTATTTATCTTATCAGGGTTCTTCTTACAATTTGTGTTTTTAGACCCCTTAATTAATGCTGGCAGGATTAAATGCTAAAGTCCTTCGGCAAATTGCCAGTAAAATCAACACCACTTTGCCTAAGTAAAAGCTGGATATGAATCCTACAAGGAAGGACTCACAGCTACTTGTTGCCTTACAGAGTTCTGGCTCCCAACTTAAAAAAAAAAACAAACCAAAACCCACATAGCATTGCTTCCTTGGAAACAGTGGAAAAAACATATTTGAAGGAGCAAGAGAGAAACTAGCAAGAGGGGAAGCAGGATTTAAATAGCAGAACAGTTATATTGAATCCTAAGCAGGTAAGTGGTCTTCACTAAGGATTGTCTACCGAAAAGTTCCCAGATTTGAAATAAACTGGCTATATTTAAATACATTCAGGAATCAGTGGAAATTGTGACCCCACCCCAACTATTGCTGCATTGGAGGAGTACACACACTATCAGCACAGCTCTCTCATTACGCCTGCTTATAACTATGCATTACTGGCTGCTTAAGCTCTTCTGATGTTGTGAGGTCTTATTCTGGACTTAAAGCAGCTTAAATACTTGTGTTGTTTTGAGTAAGCTATAACTCTAGTGTTCCAAAAGCATTAAAGCAGCTTAGTAAGGACTAGAAGTGATTTCCCAGTTAAATTTAAAGAGGGGAAATTAATTTTTCAGAATATCCATTATCATATTTTAAAGGTGGCGGAGTTAAAGCAAAATGTAGGGAACAGAAACATTAAGATTTCTGGAAAAATTATCCTGTCTGTATTGGGCATACACCATGCTTTCTATTTCTCCTATTAAATGTGAACAATTTAACAACAACAACAAAAACCCAACAAATGACCAACTGCATGATCTCAGCATCCAAGGCGACATTGTGATACAAACATTCACAGCTTTCCAGGACTTAAGTATTATCATATTCCTCTTTTAAAATAATATGCAAGGAGAGCAACAGCTACTCTATAACTAGCAGACTCTCATTTTGCTGTGAGACGCACTCATACACAGAGAACCAGCCACAGGCCAATACTCTTTGTCCCAGATAAACCTTGAAATAGGTTTTATGTGTGACTTAAATAATGCACAGGCCTTGATTTAGGTCTCGGCATGGAGATAAAGTCCCCAAGTGAGACTCTATGAGAAGGAAAGCTTTAATTTATATAATGTATTGGGCAAAAGATTTCAATTTTTAAAAATTTTTTTATTATCTTTTATACTTATTGACTTAAAGATTAAAGGAGAGAATTTGAACGCCTAGCCTGCCTGCCTGTATTGATACAGGCTATAAAATATTAGCCATCTTCTGGATCAAGCCTATCAACTTGTGCTAGCCGAAAACTAATCTTCCAGAAAGGTACCCAGGCTGGATTTGTAGATTTCAAAATACAGAGAATTAGCATATTTCCCATTGAGGCTTGTGCTGAGACTTAATAGCTGCACTGTTTAAAAAAATAACAGCTAATATTTCACTTGAATTTGCTAGTCTTTTACTTCCAGCCCTCATTCCTTTTTTTTTTTTTTTACCTTTCCCTGGTAAGTTAAAGAGCCCTTTTGCTCACAGTGTCTCCTGTCTGGACCACTGGGTCATTTTCTGTTCCCAGCGACACGTCTCACGCCACATTGCATAAGGGAGCAGGCAGCAAATTCCTGAGGATAACTCTGTCCTCATCCCATCAGGGGTTTGTGACATCCCGAGGAGCGGGGGACCAAGCCTCCTCCCAGCAGTGGCTCCACAGGGATGCTCGGACCCTTTCCCTCTTCCCAGCTGCTAAGGAAGGGCCCCAGCACACACAGGGTGCAGGGACATTTTGCAAATCTATATATCAATCTGCCCTGCTATAACAGCAGTTAATTCTTTTGGAGCTTTCCGCCAGTTGGACCTGCTCTGTAGTTTCCAGAAGAGGCTTAGCAGAGCGCTGAGTCTGCTACAGCAGTAATAATAATAAACTGTGCAGCCATAACCTTGCCTTTAAGGGCTGAGGGGGTAATGCATTTAATATATTAACATGTTCAATAACCCCAGTGCCTGTCATGTGCTGATTTAAGGAACTGCAAACTAATTTATTAAAGGAAGACTATGGCTGAGGACATGAAGAAGTCTGGTGTCTGGAAACTGTGAGTGGACTAGACTATCAAATGGATATCTTCAGCCAACAGGCACCAATGTCCTTTACACAAGCACCTTTTAAATTAATATGAAGCTCCTTGTCCCTTCTGACCTCCAAGCAAAGGCAGCGGCATCGACACTGCGAGCTGCTCCATACACTTTGTTCAGAAATTTCAAGAAATCTTAAGTAATCAGGACGTGAGAGTCTGATGTGAGTCTGAACAAGAACAGAAATAGCTGTGGAAAAGGATAATGTCTGCACAGGAGGGGAATTAATGTGCCAACACTGACCCACACGCCCAAGTCAAGGAGTGAAGAAAGGGGGTGCGCTTCCCTCAAGGGTCTGGAGATGAGTGACAAGGGAAGGCTGGCGGTTCCTGTGTCCCCTCTGGGAAGGTGGTCAAGGGAAAAGCTCTCCCTGACCTTCCTGAAAGGGAAAATTGTTAAACTACAACTTTTTCTTCATTTCCTTCCTGGTAAGAAAACAATGAAGAAGCTGCTTAACTTCCTTTAAACAACCTCTTGGAGGCCACGGTAACAAACCTCTTAGGCGGGCTCGTCTACAGTGGAGGTAGAGACACCTCATTAAAGAGGCATGTTTATATCTGGTCCAGAAACGTAAAATCAAATAAATCTTTACAAACCAAATTTCCAAGACTGCTGTTTCCATCAGCTAAGTGAGCACACAAAAATCTCATGGATTTGCTTTAAAATAATAAAAAAATTTTTCCCTGCAGTTCTGTAACCCAAAGGAACAGCTTCGCTTACAGTGACAGAAATACACAAAAAGCAGACAAGCAGCATAATTAGTGAAAAAGGGAAAATATTTAAAGCTCTTTCTTTTGCGAAAGTTTTCCCAGTTCTTGGAACACAAATATGGATTTTCCGGGGCGGGGGGGGCAGAGGTACATTTTAACCAGATAAAGATCCTCATTAAAAATAATAATAAAAAAACGTTTAACTGCTTCCAGCCTACTTGAGAGTTTAGAGCATTAGATCATGCTGCAGAGATCTACCACAGCCAAAATGAAGACAGCTCCACAGATATCCCCCTTGAGTTTACGCTGAAGGCTAAAATTAACTTTGGAAAGCTGATTTCTAAAAGAGCTTCAACTCAGCTTGTATTTTTGCAAGTGCAGTCCAGTAGTGAGAGCACCAGCTTCTCCATTCTGCAATTAACTGTGGTTGCAAAACGGCACACCAGGAAGGAGGATCCTAATGAATCAGGGCACAAACAAACTTATTCTAGATATCTGCAAAATAAGCTGTGAAACATCCAGTTCTGCAAACCTCCTGGGGCTCCGGTTCGCACTCCACCACCAACAGCAATGATTCTGTAACTGGACTTTAACTGATTATTTTATCAGCACACAAGGCTGATCTTTTTCTCACTCTCCAGTAACTCTTCCAAAGGTCCTTGTGTCTCCATCAGCAAAGCAAACAGCTTTTACCCAAGTGCTGCAAAGGTATGTGGAGTATAAGCATGCCCACAGGACACAGCCAGGGCACTGACTGTCACCCTCTTCCAGCAAAGAGCCATTTTCATGCAATTCCAAGTTACCATCATGCAAATATTTGTCCTGAAATTGCTGATCCAGGGAAGTTCTGCCCCCTCATGCATCCATAGGCAAACGGATAGTTTTGCATTCAAATCCCAACACTGGGGTTTTTTTTTTTGAAGGAAGCATTTCCATGCTACCTTCCTCATGCAAGTTTCCTGCAAAGCTGAAGACGGGAAGTCCCGTGGAGGCAAGTGTCTATTTGCAATGTGCAATCGGCACAGTCAGTGCTGACAGTTTGTGTGCTTCAAGGGAGCAGAGATGAAGAGCAAAGTAGCTAGAGAGATGGTGAAAAGGATGGTTTGATTGCAGCATCCTGAATAAAAGCCTAACAGAAGCATGGTGGAAAGCAAGGTGAAGTGACGGAAGAGGCTGAATGGATTCACCTCTCAAAGGAAAACCTCAGAACAAAGTAACAAAAGCAAG
>NW_009227122.1:6718-7095 GCF_000690835.1 Fulmarus glacialis | reverse complement strand
AAGAGAAAGAAAATGAATCGGAAATAGCTCCAGGCTGGGAAGGGAGATAAAGAACCGTCGCTCGGATCTGCTGCATGTGTCTGACGAGAATTTGGCCTCAAATTCTGTATCACTTCCCCATGCTCCCATACGCCTAGTGATTACCAACACGTCGTTACCCAGAAATCGCCCACCAGCTTTACCAACAAAGCCATCAGCTCCAGGCACTGCCCACCCTGAATCACCCGGCGTCTGGGCCACTTATCTAGCACGGACTTGCCCTCCCTCGGCACTTCTGGGTGAGCACACGTGCCGTGGTCCACGCAGCACCCAGTGCCTCCTCCCCACACCCATGCTGTGCCGCTTCCTTGGGTAGCACTGTTCTTTTGGGGTTGACG
>NW_009227122.1:439-6699 GCF_000690835.1 Fulmarus glacialis | reverse complement strand
AGCTGTGTCATCTTCTGAGCTACAGACAAGGGACATTTTATATTTATGTCAAACTACAATCAAGAAACTGAACTCGACATCTTTATTGCAAGACTTGCTGCAACCAAAGATGGAGGGGAGATTTGTCAAACCCACAGTGCCACACTCTTATGAGAGGTTAAAGGGACCTGGGCACCTCTGGCGCTTTTGAAAACTTTTCCCACAGTCTCTTGGAAAAGACTTTTTTTTGCATGTGGTTTTGCATGTTCCTGATAGAGTTCACTCGCACACTCACTGAGGCAATGATGAAGGTCACTTGCAAAGAATATCTGGTGGTAGTGAGGTTATGGATCATTAATGACTAGATGTCCTGGAATGGAGGTCTTTAGAGAAAAAATCTATTGATATGATATCGAAAATGTCGAAGCTACATGCAACTGCGAAGGATGAAAATGTGCAGCGCAAACAGATCTTGAGAGCACTAGTGCAAAAAGCCACCCAAAGACTGTCTCCAGGTGCTTGGTCAGGGATGTTTGCCCCTGCTCTCATTCTGGAGTGGTTTTGTTTATAAATCCCTGCCAGTGAAGCTGTATTTCAGGATCATTCCCTTTAAGAAGCACAAATAGGATGGCGCAGATGCTCTGCTGCAGGCTGGCACGTGCAGCCAGCGCTCTCCACCGCGACACGCATCAGCTTAACAGAGGACTGGTCCTCTTCTGAAAATTTCAGCCAATTTAAGACTCCCTCATCCCCCTCCCTCCGACTCCTGGGGTTTTCCAGACCCCGGGAAGGCTTTCCCTTCCCCTTCGCCAATGCCCCCAAGAAGTCTTGTAGGTCAATATACTAAGCAGAGGAGCTAGGAGCTGACTGTCTCTTACCTTTGGTTTTAAAAGCAAAGTTACAGTACTTGCAGACATATGGCCTGACGTCTGTGTGCGTGCGAATGTGTTTCTTCAGCATGCTGGGTTTCTTGCAGCGAATTCCACACTCCTCACATACATACTTCCCTCTTCCACGGCCTCGCACATACACATACTCTTCGTTTGATTTGTACCTATGAGCAACAGGTGTCATGATAAAAAAAAAAAAAAAAAGAAGATTCCCACCTCAAAAGTAGTCACAACTTTCCTGGATTAATTCAGCATGTTATTGACACCACTGGTCTCATTTACCATTTACTAGCTCTGGGTAATTAGGCTAAATTCAAAATATCTTCAAAAGCTTTTGCCCAGATGCCTACTTCCTCTTCTGGAATATGTTCTTATGTCCTACATCTGCTTCTCTGTACAGACAAATAGCCCAAAGTCTAGATAAGTCACACGGTCACCCAAATGTCCTGATTTTCCCCATCCTCAAACACAAACTGAGGCACTCATAATAGTCTGAATAAGATAAGTCACAGTCCAGCCTGGCTGCCTGAATCATCTCTCTCTCAGCCTATGCTGTGTTTTAAAATACGCACAGTCTGCCGCTGTACTATGCAAACTACTGAGAAAATACATCCTAGATAAACCTCTTGTGATACAACGTATCCCACCTATTGGGACAACAGTAAAAGCCATTTGAGAAGACTGTGATGCCACACTGCAAATTATGATGCCACACTGCACAGACTCCTGCTAGAATAAGACACCCAGAATGGACACAAAGAGAAGAAAACATCATTTTTTAAATATATTGTGCGAACACTAAATGTAAACACCACAGACTCCAGGCTCTTTTATCTTTGGCACAATATCATGACTAGGTTTACCCCAGAGAATGAGATTGGTCATCCTTCCTTCACATCGTATATTCATTTATTTTCTGTCCATGCATTAGTGCATAGGAAAGGCTACATGATATGGGTTTGAAAAATACTTGTGAGACTGAGACAAATCATTTAGCCTCCTGCCATTTAGTAAATGGAGTCTGTAATTTCCTGTACTCGCAGCACAAGAATAAGGTAACACAAAATTGGTCCCCTCAGATTTTTAAGAGGCCAAATTTTTGAAGCGTGGTACTTCTTGCAACTCGTTCTTCTATCCAGTATGAATTATGTCTGGTCTTCAGAAATCGCCAAACATCCACCTTTGAAAATCAGGCATTCTAAAGCATCTTAATAGGAGATCTGAAGACACACACCACCATCAGTCACCTTTTAGTATCTTCCCAATAAAGCCTATTCCAAACCAGAATGGTGAGAAAACAGCAGCCAGACTGAAGAGAAAATGAATAGAAACAGAAGCACTAGGAATAGCTTGAGCACTTAAATAAGTGAAGGTATAGTAAATCCTAAAAAACCTATGTATTTATAATGCAAAAAAGAAACATCATTTAAAAATGAGTGAAAAATACACAAAGATCATGAATTCAGCCCTGAACTGATAGGATGATAATGGCATGGTCTGCACAGGATGCATCCAAGAAAATACATCCCCGTTACCCACAAGTGTGGATTTAAAAGCAGGTAAGTCACACTGCATGAACGCCTTGATCTCCCACCCAGACAGAATACACGTGGCCTTGGCCCCGTTTTGTTTCATTCATTTAGGAAGTGTACAGGTTATTTAAATTCCATGTGTTTGGGGGACCTACTACACATGAAATCCAGAACAATCCTCCTGGGTGCCACATGGTAGATGTGAGTTCTGGACTAAACCCTTCCTCTCCTGCCAAGTCCTGGTCTCTGCCTCAAGGTCTTATCTGTAAGAGGCAGGCTGAGCCACTTCTTTGCTTCACAGGAGAGATGTGAGCAGATGCTTAAAAGATGATGAGCTGCTCATGCATCAAGGTGATGAGGTCACAGATCTCCTATGCAGGTTCAGACACAGACTAGAGAAGAGAGAGGAAAAAGGGGTGTCTAGATAGCCCCAATCTAGCCTGAAATACCAGTAGCAGCAACAGCATAACCAGGTCTTGGTGTCCAACAGCTACATGTGGGGGAACAGCTTGTATTTCTGTCCTTCAGCATCAGCAAAAGTTCTCCAGACCATAACCAGGGTCATCTGGTAGCCCAGATACTCTATTCTATCTCCTGTAACTGAAGCCACAGCAATGCCATCTACCCTGTGCCTTTCCCCGCTTCCCCCAAAAAAACCCACCAAAACCCCTTCATCACGAGGTTCTCATTATTTGTCCAGGGGGATCTGAGCTGGTGTCTGAAGAGCACACACTGACTGCCAGCCTCCACCCCAGTATGTCCAGCTATCTCCATTTAACTGTACAGATACCAGGGTACGCATAATTAATTGTTAGGGATCGCCAATGTCCCTTCTTCATTCAGTCAGTGACTTAACGCTAAAGCAGCAAAAGGAGCAAAAGGAACCGAGGAATCCTGATTTCTCTTCTGTTCAAATTTGTATTTGAAGCTTCCTTCTTTCCCTCCTTTCTTTCTGTCATTTCTTTCATCATTCTGGCTGGTAATCACCTTGCCATTTAAAAAATGAAACTGCTCCTTTATCAGCCTTGTACTTGCACTACCCTTAATTACACTCTCACATGGCAATCTCTAACCAAGTTCTTTGTGTCCAACAGTCCCTTCGTCAGCCTCATTAAAGCTATCAGGGCTGGCTCTTCCTGGATAAAAGGGATTTAATCTGAAATTAGACATTGCAGTTTATCTGACACTCTGTGAGACTGAGCCATCCTTTAACACAGATATTTTTCTACAGCTCCCTGAGACCATGTGTAAAACACACAGGGAAAGGAGAGAAACAGAAAAAGAAAGGTAACCTAAAGAAATACCAAACCAAACAAGAAGAAGGGAGCAAGGCAGGTGATACTGCCATAACATAGAGAAGGCTGCTGCAAATGCCATCTGTCTACAGTGAAGGCTATAATATGTTTATAGAGATAATTACTTCATAGGACGCTGGTTTCTCTGTGGATCCAATACGCTCATATGATTTGCATCAGAAAGACAAATCAATGACAGCTCACTTCATGTGAAGATTTACCCTGAACAAAGGATATTCCTGCTCTGTAACGTTTGCTGTAACCAGATCCCCGTAATATCCACAGTTGAAGTTTGTGTCAGCAAATCTGGGCGTCTCTTCCAGAGCACTGCGGAATCCATAATCCTGCAGTTAGCAGCTTACACCTCCTACAGTGTCACAGCTCCCATCTAATATTGAGATGATTTGAAACCCAGGAGGCTAACTGGCCATTATGAGCTCGGAGGCTAATTTAGGAAATAGTTCTTTCAAACAGACACACAAAAAGATAAAAATTCAGTTATTTGATGCATTTTTGAAAGGTTATTTGCTGTGTTCTGCTAGCAAATGCACATTTGTTGAATTTTGTGCAACCACTACAAACACTTTTTAGAGCAAGCGGAACTGGCACAGCCACAGCAGCATCAGTGCAACCGTAGGCAGTACCGGATTCAGAGACTTGATGGCCACGAAACAGGCCATCACTGTCAGGAGTCACAAGAAACCCAACAATGGGAAAACATGAACCTGGAGAAAGCTTTGTCTCAGCTCTTTCCCCTAAACTTAGTTGAAACCTAAAACCATGAAGCATTTATTCCTCTGCAGGCCTTAGGAGGCTTAGTTCTTAATATTTGCTGTTACAAAAATCTGACTATCCTTTTTAGCCACAGACACTTCTTTTTTTTTTCTCAGCACTGTGAGCCACAGCCAAAATCTTCATGTGGCTGAAAACCACACGATAAAACCTTGGAGAGCAGAGGGGAAGGAAGTTTGGTGGTTCACAGGCAGGAAGGGAGAGCAGGTTTCTGGGGGACTCATTGCTTCACTATGAGACACAGTTGGGCTGAATCAACCCTTCTCTCCTGCTTTCTACAACCACCAGGAATTTACCTTGCCCTGCAAAGTCTTTGCTGATGTGACCTTGCTGGTCACAGTCACAGCACAGCTGCTGCACTTACATTATTTGGAAGTCACATGTAGGCAGCCTGATGTTGTGAATTTCCAGAATTTGAAGCTCGATAATGTATTATGGTAAAGAACACCCCTGGTTAGTTTTGCAGCAACTGAACAAGTATTTCCTCGACTGGTTTTGACATTTGTTAAACTCACTTGTTTGCTTTTTGGATTTCTGGTACATAGTAACCGGAATTGGATATCTGATCCCTTTCCTGAGCTGCTGCATTTAGTTCAATGAACATTTAGTCAAATGAACCGAGTAGCTCCAGTTGTTGCCTTTGGTGTAAGTCTTCTGGTTTTATTGATGGCACATTTTATCTGTCGTCAGGCTGCCCACTCATCTGGCTTGGCTAAATCCTTCGGAAGTTCCTGACAGTCTGCCCTGGTATTAACTAATCTAATTTATGTTTTCTGCCACCCACAAAATTTGCCAGATCGCTGATAAATGCGTAGCTACTATAATGTCACTAATTACTAGTAAGTTTATTGCCTTTCTCACAGCTACTAGATGATTAGACCACTTTTTCCACGGCGACACCTGCAATACCCACTCTGAAACCGCATGTGCAGCAGCAGCCCTCAGCCTTACCCACTGCATACCCTGGGGAATCACAGGGTGGGAGACCCTACAAGACTTCAGCCTATGTTAAGGATCACCACACACAGAGGTGTGTCCTTAAGGCCAGACAGTTACTGTGAGATCTCCCTTAACTCAAGCCAAGCTACAGCAGAACAAACAGAAGGATTTCTTTACAAAATCCAGACCAGACAATGTCATTTCCAGGTTTCTAAAAGCATCATAAAACCTTCTAGTATCCCAATTTACCAGACAGGGATATTGCACCAAGACAAACAACGAACTTCCAAAGAATGATACAGGAAGACAGAGAAAGGGCTGGGTATGGATATGGGAGGACCTGGCACAGAAATTGCCTCTTCCCTGTCTGAAGTAATTGATCTTTTGCAAACAGCACTTGCCAATCTCCAGCGAAACTGCAGAAGACAAGAGTCTGAGCTGAATGAGACCCCACCACCCAGACTGGACAAACGCAAAGAAGCCTGGTATAAAGGTGTTACTATGAACATCATCTTGCCCTTGAATTAGGTATCAACAGCTCAAATAAAATTTAACACTGGAAGAATTACACTATCCAAGATGACCACCTCACTGGCAGCAAACCTGGGGCTCCTCTACTTGGCAAAACATTGGGGCAGGGACTATCTTCTGCCACAGGTACAACACAGTGCCTGAAGCAATGGGATCCTCATTTTGAGTGGACTCTAATTCAGATAACAAATCAGAATCGATCCAAAGATAAGTAGCTGGCTTGGACTCGTGGGCAATCTCACAGAGGCTGAGGGGTATTAACTCTTCCTTTAATCAGCAACACATGCTGCTGGCATGGGAGG
>NW_009227122.1:0-408 GCF_000690835.1 Fulmarus glacialis | reverse complement strand
TGGTCCCGTCCCCACTGCAATGTTTCTGGTACACAGGACTCTTTGCCTATGCAGAGGAGCTGGACGGATGTGCCCTACCAAGAGCCCTCCCTCTTACGGTCGATAGTGGACAGCAGATTAAAATATCACAAACACAGCTCCCTCTCAGGACTGCTGCTGTGATCAGCTTCCTCACACGTTTCAGGTCCACGGCTGCTTGTGGCTGCAGGATGGAAGGGCAAAGCAGAGAGACACCACAACAAACTTGCTGACCACAGACATTCGGTGTCCGATTTGAAAACTTGCACCTTTGGTTACGACTCTTCTGCACAAGAAGCAACAAGAAACACATGGAAAAACAGCACATCTCATCCCTGCGTTTCTGTGGTCATTCCAAGTTTGTTCATAGAATCATAGAATCACAGAATC
>NW_009227121.1:0-842 GCF_000690835.1 Fulmarus glacialis | reverse complement strand
ACTTCTAAGCAACAAGTTTTCATTGTTTAAAATCACAGAAGCAAGCAGTAGAATTACAGAAGCGAGCAGTATGGAATAGTAGATACTGTACCTACTGCATCGCCAGTACCTAGCCCACAGCACCTACATCAGCCAGCACCCAGCACCCCAAGCACCCAGCAGTCCCAGTGCCTAGGACCCATCATTTGAAATTGCCTAGCACCCAAAGATGCCCGGCACCCATACATGTCCAGAACCCACTAAGCTCAGGGCCTAGCACCCAGCACCCCCACTGTCCAGCACCCAGCACCAGGACATGACAACAGTCATGGCCAGTCCCCACAGTGCCCACCACCCAGTACTCCCACCACTCAGCAACAGAACATGCACAGCACCAAGCACCACCGACGTGTAGCAAGGGGTGCTAGGTGTGATCGATGTTGTGCATTTGGGGTGCTGGAGGTGGCTGGGTGCTGGGCAGCTCAGAAGTGTCTGTCAAGGGAAGGTGAGAGCCACCAACATCTTTCAGTCCTGCCTACTTGTGCGTGGGAGCCCGAAGGGGTGATTGACTGCTTTGCAGCTGGGCTGCGGCAAGGTTGCTGGTTGGGTGATAGAGCGAGAGCAGCTCCCCCTGAAAGGGCTGCCCCAAAGGCAAGAGCAAGAACCAGCTTTCAGTCCTGGTGAACCAGCTTGCAGCCCTGGTTCCTTCGGTGTGGGAGCCCCATCTGGTGGGAAGCCGTTTCGGAAATGGGCTCTGGTGACGACAAGGCATAGGCTGATATTTGGTTGGGAGAACTAAGGGAGGGGGCTGGTGTTATCGGGACTGGGAAGGGCTGCTGGGCGGTGGGGGTGCTGGATGGTGG
>NW_009227120.1:0-32332 GCF_000690835.1 Fulmarus glacialis | reverse complement strand
GCCCCAACCCAGGTGCACTTGGCCTTGTTAAGCTTCATGAGGTTCACATGGGCCTGCTTCTCAAGCTTGTCCAGGTCCCTCTGGATGGTATCCCGCCCCTCAGGCATTGTCAACTGCACCACTCAGCTTGGTGTCATCTGCAAACTTGCTGAGCGTGCACTCGATCCCACTGTCTATGTCATTGATGAAAATATTAAACAGTACCTGTTCCAATACTGACCCCTGAGGGACACCACTCATCACTGACCTCCATCTGGACATTGAGCCGTCGACCACTACCCTCTGGGTGCATCCATCCGACCAACTCCTCACCCACCGGACAGTCCACCCATCAAATCCATACCTCTCCGGTTTAGAGAGAAATATGTTGTGAGGTACTATGTCAAAGGCCTTACAGAGGTCTAGATAGATGACATCTGTAGCTCTTCCCATGTTCACTGATGTAGTCACTCCATCACAGATAGTCACTCCATCATAGATTTCTGCATCCATGATAAGGTGGCACCTCTTCACTGTTTCTGGCTCTAATGGCTGAGACGTGAAGGACTGTAGTTCAGAATACACAACCCCATAGCAACGGCAGTAAGAGGAGCTTTAATGAGAGAAATATTAAGTGCCTTTGACACCTATTAGTGAAATGATGATAAAAATAGTATTAGGTCATGCGAATCTGTAGAGAACAATATTATTTATACTCAGACAGTTGAAGCAACCAATGAACTGTTTTGTTTCAGCTGTTTGGTTTGTTTCAACTGTGATGATTAAAACAGACAAAAATATAATTGTTAATACTGTGCATTAGACATCCTTTCAAGCCACAAATGTACACCCCTATTTCTAACATTTCCAAAGGGGCAGAACTGAGATTATGGATTTAGGTGCCTGCCTTTAGATGGCCAGTTTTGGAAACTGGCCCTTGGAAACCCAAGGTCACACGAGTAATTTTTGGTGGAGCTCAGATTAGATCCAGGGTGATTTGATATCTTATAGTGCCTCACTTCAGCAACTGTTTTACTGGGGTCACAAATGCAAAAAACCCAATTGTGTTGGGTTTTTTTGTTTGCTTGTTTGTATGGGGTTTTTTGTCAGTTGTAATAGTATGGAGCTACCCCGCCTTCTGTCAGGACAGGAGAAGATTGTTGCTACTTAAAAATTGCTAATGAAAGAGAAATGCGTTTTTCAGAAGTCAGAAAGACCTTTCCCAAACAGATTTCACATTTAAACAAGATAAATTAGTTAAGAATTTTATTCTGAACCTAGCTTATCCTTCTAACCTGTTCTCCTGAGAGAAGACCTTCACCAGATTGCCAAATCACTGCATATAAGTACGTATATCAGATCTGAATAATACCTCCAGTTCAAAAACAGAGATACACATTTTCTTTCCTTGAGCATTTAATGCATTTTTCCTAAATAAGAAAAAAATAATCTTAATATACTGTTAGAATAACATGTTTGGGATTTGTTTTTTGTTTTTTGTTTTTTAATTTATTTTGAAGGCTACTAATACATGCATGACCTCAAAAGAATATTTTCTTTAATTAGAAAATGCTCTTAGATAGAGATGTCAAGCCCTAGTTTCAAATAAGGAATGTCTAGTTAAACAACCCAAAGAGGAAAATCTCTTAATCCATACCTTTAATCATATCAGATACTTTACGTAACCAAATATGTACTTAAACCAAATTGCTGTCCAATTCAAGGAATACCAAATAATTTACTTGAATCGAACCTATAAAGAACAGTTTGACTGCCATGTTTTAGCCTGAGGAGTCCTTACTATGAAGGAAAACAGCACATGCATACAGGCACAAAAAATTCTTTCACATCTTCCAGTAAATCCCAAAATAAACTGATAAAAAAATAAATATGATGCACTGGGAATTCATGAGATAACTGACACACATGATGTCCTGCCATAGCCAGCATAAAGGGTCCTAAATTTTCTGACTAGCTTGGGCTTTCCAACCTCACTGTGGTTTATTTGCTGATAAGAGATGCTACTCTCTGGCTGTAATAAGGACAAGCAACTTCAGGTTGAGAATCAGTGGGTCAATGACAAAGAACATTCTGTGCTTCGAGGTTTTTACGGCCAAATGGGAGCTCTGGTTTAAGGGCAGAAACATTATACAAGCTGTGTGTGCTATCTCATAAAGCTTGAAATCTTTGGGTAGGATAAGACAATTTCTTCTCAGAATCCCACAACAGAGTCTGAGACCTAGATGTGAGGACAGGTTGTGGTAGGTGACTTTGAAAAAACATTGCTATTAATAATATAGTATAATAAATAGTTTTGCAAGGAAAGGTGTACAGTTACATGGAAACAGAGAACAGCTGAATAGTATTAAATCAACAAGCCAGCCTTGTGACTCCACCGGTCCTAATATTTGTGAACTCATGTATCCTGGAGAAAACCTAGCATGTTCTTCCCTTGGATTTGGGGCCCAGACACCACCCCCATCCCTACTCCATTCATTTCCACCCCCTCAGCGTAAGGCTAGAGTGGCAGAAATGTGTTTCACTGACGGGCAGGGCAAGGATAGTGTTCCTTTTCACCCTCAGATTGCACCATGACCTCCGAGGGCTTATTTAGATCTGTCCTCAGCGGTTCTCAGCTCCAAGAGGAGCTGCTCTGGCCCCTTATGGACCTTAAAGCCTGCTTTTTACATAAAAATAATAGCTTACACCCTATTCTAGAAATAGCTAAGAGACTACGGACAAATTAATGGCAAATATCTGCTTGAGAAGAAACAAGAACAATCAAACCCACTATTTTCCCTTTTAGCAGCAACATGCATTTTAGTAGTACAACTAAATAGCGGTAGTAGATACTTTAAATATCTCTCTGACTGGGACAAGGCGTCAAATATGCTTTGCCTGACAAGTTAATTCAGATTAATTAATTCATGTCCATATCTTAATTTGCTTCAAGTTTGAATGACTTCACATTAAAGTCACATACAAGTGAGTATAATTGACTGTGTCCACACTTACACTACTTCCAATCATGTCATCGCTGGGACTTGGGAGCTCAAATCCATGGTCCTTGGGGCTAAACAGACCTAAGCCTCTCTCGGAACCTTTCCTGGGGACTTGTGGGAAGATCCTCCTAACCCTTCAAGTCCAGAGGAGAAAGGAGAGAGTGGTTTAACCTGTGTCCTCCTTGCAAAGCAGCCAGCTCACTAGATTAAGCAATAGTATTGCTCGGCTTCTACCTTTTACCTCAGGCTACATGAGAAACTCCGCATATAAAAAACCACACTCACATGAGTGGTTTAAATGCATGAACAGCAACTGGGTTGAAGAAAAATCTGGACAAGTTTTTTCATAGCACTCTGAGGAATAATTAGCTTGTCATGGTCACTAAGCAACATAAGCATTGGCATCCTCAGGGTGTTTCTTTAAACATGATCTAATGCATTTTCCATTGGAGCTGTTTGCTAAAATTCAAGGCAGATATGTGAATTGAGTATGTCAGCTCAACAGGGGTTTGAGAAACCTCAGATGAAATCTGTAGATAGTTGCTTCTCAAAATTCTTGAAGGTCCAGCTCTGTGTGCCTTCCCTGCCACTAGCATTTTGTTGCACATGAACCCCCTTGGGTTACAGTCAGTATGTTTCAAAGTTTTATTGATGCCTATACATAAAGAACTGCATCGTGAATTAAAAGGACTATTGCATGGAAAACAAAAAACACCCACTATGAATAAACAACTTTGATGCCCCTTCATCCTGGATCATAGGGTAAAGTAATTCATAGATATATGTCTAAAACATGTACCACGAGTTCCTACTCTACTATGAAGAAAAGCACAGTTAGTTAACAAATAGATTTTCCAAAGCACAAAGTGAATTTAAATGCCCATCTCTCCGTAACTTGGCATCATTGAAATGTATCACTAGTGGAGTGCACATGAATACATTGTGATGGTTCCTGCAGACATTATTTCACTTAAACTGTCCAGAAAGAATTTCAGGGTTTACCTTCTTAAATATACATTGGAAGAAGGGTTTTTTTGTGCTTTTCCTCCCCTTTAAATATTTGTAATTTCTTTTACTGTAATTCAAACACATAGCATCTGAAAAAAAGTCCAAAGTTCATCAGTGAGACACTGTCACCCCTCCACTTTTGCTAGATTTGCTTGGATTCACTAGTGAGGCACTGTCTAGTCAGGAAACTGCAGATACCAATTACATCAGTTTAAAAACTCATACAGCAAAGGCTTAGACTCGCATTTAAGTAGGAAGCAGCTGCACTGGGTCAAGATGTCATTGACCTTTGTTATTTGTTAACGCTGTTCTGGGGAAGTCACAATCGTGTCTGTGGAATGGCATCTGGGAGCATTTCTCAGATTCTTCAGTGCGATGTCTAGTAGTTTAACTTGCCCTACAAGATGCACACAAAGAGGCAGAATTTCCCTGCAGTGACTAAGGAGACTGTGTGCATTCTGGCCATTGCATGTCGTGGGGAAATCCTTCACAGACAGGGCAACAGTACCGTAAAACACTGCAGCTGCCTGTGAAATGATCAAACAGTTAAGCCTTTAAAAAAAAAAACAAACAAAAACACACCAAAAAAACCAAACCAACAAAAAACCAAGCAAAACCACCCCCCAAAAAACCCCAAAGCCTATGAAGCCTTATTTCAGCAATTTGAAGGTGCGACCTTAAAATAAATCATTACTAACTTCAGATAAAATAAAATTGCCATTGAACTGGGACAGCATGAGATTAGCATTCATTTAATCACATTGGTCTTGAGATTGTTTCACCAGTTCAGTTTAAATCAGCAAGACACAGACAATGTCAAAAATGTTGTAAATTTACAGGAAAAAAAAGAAATGCATGTTTGTCATAAAGATCCTATTATTGGGCTTCATCTGCACATAATCCTGTACCAGGTGAACTGAAAGTGTATTTTAAAATTAATTTTATTAGCTGTGCTATATTAATTTTGTTAGCTATGGTATTGTATCCATAAATCTATGACCTGCATCTCATTTATTCTAATGCTTTTTTGCACTACTTTGGCAATAAAAAGCAGTCTTGAAACAGGAAGCAAGCATAATTGAAGTTGGTGGAATACCTCATATGCTTACAGCACCTTTGAGGGCTGGATAAAAGTGCAAAGTGACATAGACCAGAGCACCCCTGTGCTATACACTGTGTACATATGCATGGTCCTGGCCTGGTGGAGCTTAAAAGAGAAGAAACATAAGATGGCTAGAGCTGAAATGGGGAGCACCAGGAAATAGTACCAGATGAGAAATTGTTCTCTCTGCTCAATCCAGATAAGTAACAAATAAAGGGGATGGAGGAAGAGAAAAAAGAAATGTGACAAAGCATAATATATGGCACGTAACTCCTTCCACATTTGAAGGACAGGCCAAAGAAAGCACATGCTCATTTGTGCTCAAAATCGCATAGCTCAAGCATCTTTAAGTAAGCTTGAACACCCTTCTGTTGAGCTCTTCTCTCTGAGAAGAGACCAGTTGCAAGAGGAGAGAAGGCAGTGCCCCATGGGACTCTGCAAGGCAGCAGCTGTGGCTCAGCAGTCCTTGTGCTTTCTGTAGCAAGAGAAACTTAATTTCTATAGTCCCAATTCTGTAGATGGGCCATGTGCACCTGGGAATCAATACCTGTCCATACTGTTGTAAAACAGTAGAGTAAAAATACGATTTTATCAGTAGGAACAGTTTAACGTCATCCAGCGTTAAAAATGTCTTCAGCCAGGGCTACTAATGTAGCTGCACTATCATGTTCAGGGTGACGGCCAGACTGACAACAGGTTCTATCTTTGAAATTAAAAAACCAGATTGTTACAAGTCAGAGTTTGAAAAGATTATGCTAAACTTTGGGACCAAACAACACATCAGGATATTTACTTCTCCTCCGAGCAGACCGAAAAAGGAAACATAATTTTCATGAGCATTTCTGTACAATCTATTTTTACCCACCGCCTCCTATGTACTGTAACAATGCATTTGGTAAAGTAGGTGTTCATCCCATACCTCCAGATCAAATTTTGTTTACTGTCTTCTTTCCCAGACTTCACATTAGTAATGACCTCCATAAAGATGCATTCAGTCACCGTTAAAAACCAAGCGGGGGTGGTAACGGGTGTACCAGGGAAAGGAGAAGCTGGGTTGACAGCCATGCCCTCCAGTCCAGCAGCACATCACAAGCCTTTACCTTTCATGGAGCTTATCGCTACATCTCGACCTTAGGAAGGAAATGAATCAGAAGTGGGACGACCCAATTCCAGTTAGTCACACCCAGGTCAGCTGCAGCCTTGCTTCTAAATCAGTTCTGAATAGGAGCCAATTAAAGGGGAAAAAAAAGAAGCGTATCTCGAATCTTGGGAAAAGAAAGTAGAGTCTGCCCTCTATGGTTCAGCCACACCTGCCTGCCACAGGGTAAAATCCAAGCGGCTATAGAGTCCAGCCTGCCTTTGCTGCTAAGTTGCAAAATGGCAGAGGCCAATTCCAGCCGTCTGCAACGTGTTGGGATTTCATGGTCCTCATTACTGTGTTTAATGGCTGAACCCCTTCCTTAAACATCTCTGCTCTTTGCCGTTCCTCTTCTGCACTTTAATCCCATTTCTGTTCAGGCTGCTGGATCAGGTCAGCAGGTAAAACACCCTTTGAATGAGTCCTTAGTCTCAGTCCTTAGCCTGGAAACACCAACGTAATGTAAAAGCTACTGTCTCGAATGATTAGGTGTCCTAAGTCACATAAAACCAGTTTAATAATTTCAGAATAAAAGTTAATAATAACCCACTGTGGGGGCTTGACATGGTACTTCGTAGCATCAGAAACCTCAGGGGAGGATCTTCAAAGAATGAAAAGTGATTGGAGATGTCTGAGGTTTTGAAATTTTCAGAAGAGAAACACTCCTTTCTTCCTGTGATGGATGATCACAGCTGCACTGAACCACAACATAGGTACCATTGCTAGAGATGGAAGAAATTATTTTTCACCAAATTAAACAAATAGATGGCTGATTCTTAATACCAAAAAAGCTCAAGAACTTAAAACTGTTTTGCATTCAGCTGTTAACAAAAGCAATGCTAGTAATATAAAATAACTTGCAGTAATGAGAAATAATTTACATTCTAAATGGGGCTAAAATTGTGGGCACTGGATTAATTATTTCTAGTGGCCAACTTTCTGAATTGACTAGCAATTCAGGACAGTCATTTTCAGCCAAATTAAAAGGGCATAATGTTTCAAACGGTGAGTATATGTCCTGCAACCAATAGTCCACAGGAAATTTTTGATATCTTGCATTGATTCATTTTTGAAGCATTTCATTTAACACATCAGTTTGTTACATTCTGACTGTATTAGGAATACAGTAGTGTTTTAAGTGACATTTTAGTATATTGTACTCTTCCCATGCAAAATTGAGGTGCATTTGCTGAAATCTTAACCTACCATGAGACTCATGATCTACAGAAGAGTCAGACTACGTGTTCACATATGTTTTAATTTTCTTTACCTTGTGTGAACTTTATAGTACTAGGAGTCTAAATTAGCACTTTGTTTCTTGGTTAACAATTGATAGCAGTGACTCTACCCTGGTCTGCCTAAAGCTACAAATGATTGCCACTGCCTGGTAAAAGGGTGATGTGACAGTTCCCAGAATGCATCTATGTCTATTTTAGGAGGTATTAAGAAGGTACATGAAAATGTCTGGAGATGTAGAAGCATGGATAAGGAACAGCGACCATTGACTGGACCATCAGTAACACTTCTGAACATGTCAAGACCCTTAAATGTAAGAGTGTGGGCGAGGGAAAATGACCGCACATTGGTGTCAAGTGGTACCCTCTAGCTATTACCAAGAAGTGGAGGCTGAGGCAGCTTCCGTAAGTTCACCTCCTGTTTATCCCACTCCCTGTTTATTTTTGGAGTCTGCATTGCTTGTGGCTGTAACAGGGAATGTTGAAAAGGAACTGCCAGATTCAGGGTGCTTTTCCCAACTGACAAGGGTCATGCTTGTCAGTTATGAGGACAAGCAGACTAAGCTGGGGAAAGGGGAGAGCTGTAGGTGTCTGCACCTCCTGATTCATTGAGGAGACCTTGAGGGGAGGTGCTACAGGGCAGCACAAGTCGGAATCACAACCTTAAAGGTTAAGCTGAAGGCAAAAGATGGTGCTCTTTCTCAGACAATTACAGCATCAAGAAAGAGTGATACCTGCTTCTGAGCTTGAACCTGTGGAAAGAGAAGATGAAGCAATGACTCAACCAGCCTGAGCACCCAAAATGATGCCATCAACATAAGGTGAGTCATGAACAGATGATGTCAGCATACTCTTCGAACCACTGCCTGCTACCACAGACATCCAAAGACTATGCAAATCAAGGAATGAATCTTTCCTCTGATTTTAAGGAACTACTTGTATCTTTTTTTTGTTTTCCTACAGGATGGAATGGAATATCATCCATTACAATTCTCTCTGACACTTTTGAAGTTCTAAGCATGTGTTTGAATTTGAGCACACACAGACAGTTCTTGTGAAAAAGACATCTGTCACCATTTCCTAAACTTATAAGCTACGCAATTCCTACTTTCAAAATTGCCAGGCATCTGACAGTGAAAAGATCCGGCAAAGGCCATGCTGTACTTCACAGGAGGAAGTGAAATCAGCTAACTGCTACAGTATCAAAAAGCAAGTAAATTGAGAGGGGCCACATCAACCATATCATATTCAGCCTATGGAGATCCAGGAGTCTAAATTTGCTTCAAGTACTCGTGGGTAAACAAGTTTGGGTTTCATGTTAAAAATGTTTAATTAATTCAATCAACCATTTTGCTGTAAATGTTCCTGTAAAAGGTTTAGCATTAAATGGAAAAGTGTCTTCTCTAGAGTTTAGTATTTTACAGATCTGTCTTCATGCTGTGTTACTTTCATTACATTATTATTGACTGTATTAATTTGATGTCTTAGCTAATGCACAGATCTTCTCTATTTCTCACTTAATTCATTGATTTTCAGACAATTGAAACTGTGACTGTTACTTGCTTAAATTCATGATTAGCATATCTGAACTTTGTGATACATTTGCCTGATTTTAACTGATTTTATAGATTAAGATTGAATTGAAAAGTTAGTAATTACATTCAGAGATGCTTTTCTTTTCACCATTTTGAATTGTCTTAGACTTCTAGAGAAAGACCAGCAGAACAAGAGAGCTGAAAGCTGCTGGGAGTTACATTTAGGTCAAACTTTTTGCATCTCACAAGAACAGTCTCAAGTACCTGCAGAGCTGTTCTGAACTAGCATCAGCCATCAGCATTGTTGAGCCTTGTTACTAGTTGAGCTGAAAGCAGCTTTTCTGAAAACTTGTTGGTTTTGTTGTTTGGGGTTTGTTTTTTTTATTTTATTTTTTGGTGGTTTGGGTTTTTGGGGGGTTGGGGTTTTTTTGGTGGTGGTGGGGGGGGTTGCCTTTTTTTTTTCCAGATAAGGAAGTGCTTAATTGCCACTGGAAAAGATATAAATTTAGAATCTGGAAGGGAAACAATTTGGAGGAAGATCTTCATTGGATATATTCAATATTCTCTCAAGTTTAAAGTATCACTAAATATCTTCTAACATCTAAATTAATCTCATGGTAAAAGAAAAAAAAATCAAGCCAACTAATACAATATTCTGACAGGTTCCCTATTTTAGACCAGCCACACTTGTTGTCTGAAGTACATCAGATATAAAAAACACTGAAGTTTGGCACGGTATGTGTGGAGTTCTTCCTCTTTTTTAATTCATGCCAAATACATTGTAAGCAAACAAATAATTCTTCCCTGCTTTCTAGCCTGTACCCTTGAGTTAAATTTTGAAAATGGCCTTGCTGACTTCTGTATCTTCCCAGTTTGCAATACAAAACATTTGTGTTTTCTAACTTTTTGCAGGGTTCTCAACCTGGCCTCTGACAAACAAAGCTTTACTTTTTTTCATGTGATAATGAGGTCCCATGAACCAAAATATGCTCCAGTTTACCCTGAAGAACACCTTGTTCGCACATTAAACATGAAAGACCTACTGTGGAAGAGATGGGGTTGTTCAAGTGTAACAGAAAAGATAATATATCCTGAAGAAACTCAGTTATTTCCAAGAAATGATCCATAATGTGGCAACCTCTCAACTGAAAAAGAAAGATTTTCTTAGAAATTTGAGAAATGATTGGTTTTTTTAATGACTGATCCTACTCCCATCTAATATTTCGGGAAATCACTCTGAACCACATACGTTATGCCGGGACAGTACAACACTAAGATTTAAAAATTCCTGGGTTTTTCAGGTCATTTCTCATTTTTCATTTTCTTATAATCAACATTCTCTTCAGGTTAAACAATTAGACAAGCAAAAAAAGACATTTCTTAGGAAATGATCAAGAGTCATCTACTAAGCATAAAGAAATTACAAGGAACATGTCCTTTTGAGTTTGTCCAATTTAGTATTTAAATCTGTGATAAAATAAAGTTTCACAAAATATAAAACTGGGTTCTAAAAATAAAATGTACACATGACCAAAGAGACCAAATGATCAGACTGGTGTATCTTAAATTGGTAATGTCATACTGTGATATAGATAGGCCATTGCAAACAATAAGTTACTTTTGTTTAACATTTCCATCCAACCCGTAACTAACCTTACAGCTCTGTGGGTTCACAATGTAAACTTCAATCCGTTAAACTCTCTTCAGGATGATTTAAGCGAAAACATTTTAGTTTGCTATTAGAACAAGCAAAAAAACACCCACACCCACATACTGTTAGGTGGTTGTTTGAGCTGATGAGCAGTAACTTACTAAGCCAGAATAACCTGACTACTAACGCCAGAGTTGAAGACACAAGATGAGAAAGGACTCCACAAGCCTGGTTTCACAAAGATTTTCCTTTTTCCTAAACAGCAAAGCAAACATAATTTGACAAGAGCCATCACAACTGGTGTAGCTCCCCAAGAGGGGGACTTTTTGCAAGTTTGCAAAAAGTTTTGCAAATCCTTGTATGTTCTCTGAACCATACCAGTGGTTCTGGAAGACTATTCACATATGCCCTTGCTCTTCTAAGAGCAAGGCACCAATTTGCAAGATATGATTAATTTATGAGGACTGCAGCACAGTAAAATGGTGGTCACAAAATTTTCCCTTGTGCAGTCAGACATTACTGACCTTTTCCAGACCAGATCCTTGCCTGCCTCCAGATCTCCTTCACATATTTAAAACTGAAGAACTCCCTTTTGACCACACCACAGATGCCACTCTCCCCATCTTCCCTTTATCTGTGCATTTTCAGTCATGGGTGAAGTGATAGAGCAGTCTCTGTGAAAGCTCCACATACTCCAATAAAAATTATCTCAGAGGGAAAAAGCAGAAGTTATTTTGTGAAAGAGAAAGAGCCCAAGTATGATCAGCAAGAAAGAAATCAAGGTCTTTTTTAGGAATCCCCCAAATGAGTTTAACCTCATCAAGAAATGACCTTACAGTTGGAACGTTTTTATTTCCTACCAAAAGGAGAAAAATATCCCACACCACTAACAGCTGAGTTTTGATACAGCAGCAAAATAAAACATAACATCACAGAGGCCCCGATTCTGTGCTATACTAAACATCACAGTTATTTTTACTGTAAACACCGTTCCATTGACTGGTGCAAATGCACCCAACATGAATTTCAGCATGTTAGAGGGGTTTTATTTGTAGTTGTTCCTTAATAGAATGAATAATTACAAATTTTAATTGGAAAATAAAATAAGAATGTGGATACAAACTGTATAAACTGCAGAGCTGTAGTTAAGAAGGACACTGTTTGTACAGTCTGAAAAGAATGACCAACAGCTGCTGGCAAAGAAGTTTACATTTATTTAATAGCTTTTTTTTCCCTTACGTGAGGAAGTTTGAAAGCATCATACTGAAGTTTAAGCTTTTATGTTCCAATTTCTGCTTTACCTTGAGTAGAAAGGTCAAACTAAAAAAAAAAAAAAAAGAAAAAAAAAAGGGTTTCCAGCAGTGTAACTTCCTTTTCCCTGCTCACTTCACATGATACCTTATCCTACAAGAATCTCATAGGCAGAACTTTTCAACTAGACAGTCTTTTCATGTAAGAATGATCAAAGGTAAAATTATAATTCTACTGATATAGTGCATTGTGCATACAGTATATGTACCGTGCAACTGAAGCTACCTTCATCAAAAAAGAAAAAAGTCCAATCACTTCCAAGATAAGGTTCAGTCCTACAGCTCAGCTTTCATAGTCCTCCTGGTTTCAAAAGTTATATGCAAAACAAAAAAGAGGATGGGTCCCAACTTTAATGCAGAAGGTGAAAAGAAGTTATAGATAATTCAATAGAACAGGAAGTGAAGAACAGTGTATACAATTAAAATTTTAAGATGGAGTTTAAACAGGGCATAACTACCAAAGCTGAAAAATCAGACACTTAATACCTTTGTTTTTAGTAAAGAAATTCACTGTGTAGTAATTACTACAACTGATCAGAACCTTAGTTTACTTGTTGAAACAAGCTGTAGGCAGCTTTAGCAAACTAGCAACCCTTTCCATGATCTTTTACTAATAATCTCATGCACTTTGTCATTCTGTATTTAAAAATCTCTCAAATTTACTAGGGCCTTGGCTCATCCTAAGCAAAGTCGTCTCCTTTTTATTTCATGGTAACTCATATAAATATTCTTAATGAAACTGCTTCTCTTTTGGATATACATAATTAAGGTGTGGTCAGATATCCACTTAGTGGAAGATAAGAAGTGGAACTGTGTTGAAAAATTCTGTTTTCTTGCTATCATAACATTTTGCAGAAGGCGGCGATCTTTAATTCCTTGTCAAAGAAAAGGTCTGAACAATGTGTTTTAACATTTTCAATTAATTTAGATAATATTTAAAAATTTAATTTGTATAGTTGATATATTTTAGGTTCATGCCAAAATTCAAAACAGATTGTACTTATACAATCATATAACTCATTACATTCAACTGTATTTCAGTCTATTATCAAAATAAATATTCTTACATTTTCATATGTATTTTTTTCACTTTGTTTCCATGGGAAAGCCTTACAAAGATGGTTTTCCCTGCCTTCAGAATGAAAACAAGGATTAAAATACCACGCTTTTCTGGGGAAATTTCATTTGGTAAATAAAAGGGACTGAAAGGCACATATACACACACAACCAACTGCTTCTAAGTATCTCTTACAGATGAATAAAGCAAGGCTCAGAAAAATTATGCAGTTCACCGAAGTTTAATGAGCAAAATCAGAAACAGAATCCAGGTGTCACAGATTCACAGTTCCACGGTCAGAATGGCATTTGTTTGTTTGTAAGGTTCATAAACATCCATTTAAACCTCATGTCACTTAAGTAGCCACTCTTTGAGCACCTCTTTGACAAAGGGATGTAAAAGAAATTTCCAAAATTCAAGGCAGACCGACCTGCTTTTTGCCCTTTCTTACCACTTTAAGCTCTCGCATAAGTGTTTCAAGAATGGAATCAAAGATTAATTGCTGCTTAAAGCAGTTTTCCTTCCCACATTACTTCAGACTAAGAGTACGTGCTTTTTATTTTCTCCTGCAGACATTGAAACTTCCCTTATTTGAGGCATAACTAATTTTGCTGTTGCTTCTTGCCCTTTATTAAACTAGCTTGTACATTGGATGTCTATCATTACAGTCCAGAATTTTTGCTATTTAAAACACTTTGAATACTTTCAGGGTGATCTGTCTATGGGCTTACATAGATCTCTCACTACAGTGGTATTTTTTTAATCTAGCATTATGTTCCCTAACTCTTTGTCTACAACCCTTCTCATTTGATTAGGTCACTATTTGGTTTCTTGTAAAGATAACAGCGTAACAGAATCCACTTTGCATAGGGGATTTTCACTGTTGGTTTGACTAATCCCACTGAAGACTGTGGTAAACTCCCACCAATTTCCCACTCCAAAGGCTGTTGCAGTACAGCATCACCCTCAAACTCACTGCCAGTGGAAGCCTATGCTCTGGAGCAGCCCAGGAAGCAAGCAGAAGCCAGGTGGATTTAGGTCCCCAAAGCCACTAATTCAGTTTTGGAGTCAGAACTCCCTTATGAGAAAAGCGCAAGAAATTGGTATTATTTCTTGCCTTTCAGGCAGCTAAGAATATCTGAATTTAGTCACAAGGGAGCTATACAACATTGCAGTTAAGCTTTTAACGATAGTTTTCTTCCAGAGCAGGAAGATAAAACTGCCTGTGTGAGAATTCGCCCAGAGTTCACTTCAGTGGCAACAAAGATGGCAGGCCACTCTTATCCATTAAATGGCTGAAGTTGGACAGATGGAAAGAGATCAAGCAGCAAAACCATGTCTGAAGGTGATTACAAAGTCGCCTTGCTCTTCTGTCAGGAGTCAAACAATGTGGTCTTTTCATTCTTAGTTCAGACCCTAAGGACTTTACTGTTAAAGCAGCATCGTGGCAGGCTCACTAGTCTCATCCTAGGAAAGGAGATGGATGAAGCATTGAGCAGTCATTTGGTGGTAGACCAAAACTGCTTGACTAGAAGAACATGTGAAACACTGCCCTACTAACAAGAGGAACTGTCATGAAGGAAGTTCTGGGAGAGCCAGCTTTTGTTACGACTGTATTGCGTCAGGCATCTAGCTGATAATCTATAGTTGTCCCATCTTTTTCAGTGGTACTACACCAATTCACATCAACTGACAGTCTTATCCATTCATTCTGAAGCAGGATTTTTCTCCATCCAAAAAGCTATCTGGAGTTAAAGTAAAATAAAATACCAGTTAAATATGGAGGCCAAATTGGTATGACTCTCTCTTCCATCACTACAGAACAGCAACTCAAAGTTTCAGTCAAGGAATTCATTAACTCACAAAAATAATAAAAACCATGCATAGTGAACAAAATAAACTGGTTTAAGTACATTTCTTGGAAAAGAACAGTTTCAGCTTTTGACTAAAACTGTGGTGCCCTAATGTTTCTTAAATAATAGCAGAAAAATGGCACTGCTACCACAGTGTGGGCAGCACTCAACACCTGCAAGATATCAATGTACGACTGAACTGTACAGAAGCTTAGAAATCTCCACATTCTCTCCATTTCTCCAGGGAAAAAAAAGGGATCCTATTTTCTAAGCAGCTCTAAATATGGATAATTATTCCTTACAGAAATCAGCAGCATTTATATGGAGAAAAATTAAAAATCACATAATTCACTTGACCAGTGTGTCCTTCTCACTGCCTTCTCCCACAATGCTGTTCATGCTGTATGTCAAAGCAATACTATACTCTCAGTAGACCAAAATATTTCCGAAGAACCCTAAAATACCTAAATAAATACACGTGCATTGGATTAGATGCACTCATATAAAATGCAACTTTTTCAAGTTCTTAGTCACCATCCTTGTTCATTCAATTAGCTCTTAGTCATTAAAACTACTTGTATATGACACTTATATTACAGCAGTATCTAGAAGCCCTAGATGAGACAAAGATCCCCTTGTAAAGAGAAAAAAAACCACCATATAACTAGGAGACAAGATGATTGGAAACTGAGACCCAAGTTCTGAACAGAAAACTGATACGTCTCAGCACGCGGCTCTCAGGGTCTGCCACCGTTCCATCACAACCAAGATGATGCACAGCTCTGTCAACTCCTGCATATTGAAACTTGGCAAGATGGTGACTGAACATGTTTTTGTTGTAGGAAGTGTAACTTCTCCAGTCTGTCTCAAAACAAACCTCAAAAATTAACCATAGCCAGCAATATGTAGAGAAACCCAGCATTTCTAGAGTGAAAATCTCTGAAGTAAGCTGGTAATTGTCTTATAATGTCGATGGCAGACCATCACATGGGCATTTGTGTACTCTTGCATTCTTGGTTCTAAGCCAGACAACTACTGCGAAAGGGCAGATAACAACCATGAACCGAATAGCGACTGCTGGAGACTGAGTTGAAATCTGGTAGAAATGATTGGCAGCCTGTACATATTAAATGGGAAAAGCAGCCATCGCTAAGCTCCAAAGTGAGAAAACAATCCTCATAAGACCTATTAAAAGATGAAGAAATTAAAGGTCTACCGGAACAAATCAATTAGATAATGAAACTCCAGAACTAGATCAAAACTGAAGGGGGGAGGAGGGAAAAAAAGGGGGAAATGAGATCAAATAACAGCTGTGGGATGCAAGCTGCAGAAACTAGAACTGATTTAATATCCTCAAGTCAGGCCCAGAATGAGGCAGCATCTGGCAGAAAGAGGGAGAAGAGTGGTGGGAAACCAGAACTGCAGGAGTAGAGACTTTGGGAAAGCTGGTTGGATGATGCTGCATATCAGAGTACCCAGATGGGCTGACTGCACAGATATATTCAGGCTCAAATGTACCAGCCCATTTTGGAAGCAGAAAGCAAGCCTTACTAAAGGAGGAAGATAAGGAAGTGAAAGGCAAGGAATTAATGAGATATGAATCAACAAGATTACACCAGGAAACAAGGATGGAGATACTGTTAATATTAAATGGGATAATATTCATGCCCAGAAGGATTAAAGTTCTATAGTGCTTCTGCAAGAAATACAACAAACATGGCACACTGTAGATATGGACTGACTTGCCTCAGAGTACCACATTGTTGTTGCATAGTCTAATCTCTGTAGCCTTTAAGCCTGATTCATTTTCCATTACCATGGAAGTTTGTGGGAAAGCATTCAGAATCTGTTTTCTGGCCTCTTCTTACAGAAGGTATGTGCCTGATGAGGGGAAGGGTACCACACCACGTGTTCAATAATTATTTTCCTTTCATAGGCTAGGCTTCCTAAATCCCATGAATATTTTAGTGAAATTAAAGCTATGAATGGTTCACTATTTTTAAACAGGACTTCGGATGACAAACTACCTAAATTACTTTAAAAAATTACAATCCAAGAATTTACTGAGATGACAATAAGTTCTGACTTTCTAACACCAGTAGGATAGATTGAACTTTTACACTCCTGTAAGGAGTTATTTGTGTGTACAGAATGAGCTGAAATAATCTTGAGGCATGATTTCCTAAGACAAGGAAGCTAACACAACCATAGCATAATAGCTGGCATCATCCCCTCCCTTTCTATCCAATTTACTGCCCATATTTATCCAAAATTATCAGAGGAATGGAAGCCTCAAAGACCCAAGGTTCTTACAAGTTTTAGGAATAGTAGGAGAAAAAGAGAAAAAAGCCGAATTGATGCCCTAGTATGTGAGGGGAACACATAAACTTGAGCTAAACAGTTAGCACTCCTGTTCTGTGAGTCTTCCCACAGGTAGGTCATGATCAGCTGTAACATACATTGCTTCTTGCCCAAACTGTGAGAAGAAGATACCAGGAGGAAGATGGTGGTCCTGGCTTTTTTGAATGAGATTATTCTCTTGAGATCCCAGTAAGATTTTTCACAAATGATAACTGTTGTAGTGGAAAAACAAGGTAAAATGCAGGATCTGTAGCAAAGACTGGTTTCTTTTCTTTTGCTCCACTGATCCCAGTAACGTTATCTGAAGTACCACATTGTTTTTATTCCTTGCTTAAAATAAAATTATTTATTTTAATCAAAAAAGCATCACTCAAACATGCAGGTGGAACAGGTCAGAGGGATGTCAGCAGAAAATGTTTAACTCCAATGCTAGAATTTTGTTCTTCCAGACTGTAAAGTAAAAGTTCCAGCTAAGATGATTAAGTGGTAAAGGCTGTGGCCTTCAGGGGACAAAATGGCCCTTAGTACAAATGAGTGTCTGCTGAATTTAAAGCTGCAGAGCACTGAGCACAAAAGCATTATACTTTCAAAGCTGTCATATCAAACAAACTATATCTGTCATGTTACAGATTAAAATGTTTTGCAAGATTAACAGTTGGGCAATGGACACGGAAGGTACTTGTCCTTTGTTATCAGCCTGTACAAATGCTGAAGATCAATAACCAGTACCACATCCTGAGGAAAAAAGAAAAAAAAAAAAAAACCCAAAAGAAACCTATGAAAGAAAAAAAACATCTATAACGAAGTACATGTTACTAGAGCAAATGGGAACTCAGCATTTAGGTCTGTGAGTTCCCACAATTTTACCACACATTCATCATCATTTCAGCATCAGACTTTTGCAATTTCTGTTATATTTGACACATTGCAGCCTGAATATATGAGCTAGAGGATCCCAGTTACATCTCTTACATATGGAAAGAGAATGTTCCAAATGTCAGGGAATATATATATCCTAAATTTTATTTCTTTTTATGGTAGCAGTTTGTGTCTCTCACTACCATCTTTTCGTGGCATGAGACATAGTGTATATTCTCATTGGTTTAGCATTGGAGACTAGACTTGTGCAATCTTTACTTCTTCATCTGTTACCGTCTCATTGCAGGGTCTTAAGTCACATATTCGCCTTGGTGCCTCAGTTTGTCCATCCAAAGAAGTCAGTGGTACAAGAAAATGTACAACGGGCACAACAGATGCATTTGACAGGTGAGCGGAGGTTTACTCATGAGCTGGGGCAGTCCAGCATTAGGTAGAAAGTTTTGCAGCAGAAATCTTGCTCACAGAAGGATATAAAATATAGGCACAGTAAAGAAATATATGTGGTGTAGAAAACTCAGTTAGGAAGGATACTTGGTAAGTTATTAAGACACTTAGCTAATATGTTTTCCCACATCAAGAAGAAACTCTGCTACCACACCAGAGTACTTAAGCACTCTTGTGAATGCAGAAGTGGTTTCTCTCAGGTTCCCTGTTATGCTTATTTCCTTTTCCTTCATGTGGAGCATGCAGGACTGGTTGTGAAAGGTGAAGGACTACAGGAACAAGGACATTGCACTGTTACGGGCAAGGTTCTACCCAGCGTGAACAGTGAGGCTCTACCCAAGTTGGCTTCCCACTATTGTTAGAACTTCCTGAGGGTTGCAAAGAGCGTAGTCTTTTACGCAGGAAAACACCAGTACATTGCATGCAATCGTATATTCTAAAGGACATATTTCATTTACTGTTAAAGCTCTGAAAAATCAGTCTCTGACTGAAAAAAGAGGACCACCTTTCCCACCCCAAAATTGCAGAAAAACTACAGTGGTAAATATTCCTTTTTTGTTTGGGGAGTCCCTGTAATTTACTGGATATATCGTTTCCCCCCCTCCTTCAACCACTTTTACTTCAAGTGAGTCCCACATGTGAACTGTTCAAGGCACTGGAAGTCTAACAACACCTCAAAGAAGAGACAGAAGGTCTGGGGTAGGAGGAGGAGAAAAGGCAGATGTGGCTTGACAAGTGATGAGGAAATACGCTTTCAGGACACGTAAACTCAGGACAGCTAAAGCTGACACTGTATCCCTGAGAAACAGAAGGAAATCCCACACCAGCCAGAGAACAGCATTACTGAGTCACTAGAGCATATAGGAGTGACCAGCAGGCATGCTGGTATTTCAGAACAGGCAGATTGAAGTCATGAGAATATGAAACACCATCTGAGAGGAGGCATTCTGTACAAAATGCAAGGAAATCTCCATGGAATCAGCTAGGAGGCATGTCAGGAGCATGACCAGCAATGCTGGCTGGAGTTCAAAAGGTTCGGCTCTGCATCACAAAAAGCATCCAATTGTTACAAACATGTTTGGTCCTGTGTATGTATTGTAAGTTAGTTTTACATTAAAATTCCATGATTCTCACCCACCCCTTTAATCATGAAATGGTGGCCTCCCATAGCACCTACCACATGAGGTCATGAAGAGCTCTGTACTCATTATGACACCCCTGTGAAGTGTTACCTTGACAGATGGACATCTGAAAACCAAAGGCTGCATGCTTAAGGTGATGCTACAAATTAGTACTAGATCTTACAGCTTCGCAAAGCGACTCTTTAACTACTAACTCAGATTTCTCTCGCTGTTGTACTGGAAGAAGAGCTCTTATTTTGTTCTTGTTTCCTGAACATTATCACTGGAGAGCCTTCATAAGCCAGTTATAGTAAATTAACAGAGCCAGAAAAGTGGATCTGGGCAGTATCAAGACCACAGCAAATTACTGAGCGCTTTACGGCCTTCTTTCATTGCATTTGAAGAGAAGGGTGATTCAAACATTATCTAAATGACAGGCAAAACAAGTTTCTGTAGACCCAGACAGCTCAAGAGCAAACAGGGCTTTCTGAGCAGGTGGCATGGTATCTGATAAGAGAAGGGCAAAAAAAAGAAAAAGAAATCAACATGTGAGGCTAGATCTCGATAATCCATCTTAACAGTGCTAGAATACCCTTCCCAAGGCCTGATTCTCCATTCCTTCTTAATAGCAAGTTCTTGCATTACTAACAAATGCAATTTAACAATAAGCTTCATAGCACAGAGTATTTATCCTAAAATGCTGGGCACTGATATAAAAAAGCCACATCATAAATTCAGCTTCTCCTAAATAACAGTAACTTGCTGTGGGACAGCAAATATCTGTCCTACAATTTCAAAGAAATGCTTAAAACAAGAGCTGCATGAAAATTCAAACCAACTCCTTTTCATGAGAAATAACTAAATAAAACTTCAAATACTGTTTTCATTCTGGGGCAAAATGAGAGAGATTTTTCTCTCTCAAATTCCTGCCTCTCCCTAAAGAAAAGAAGCGTACGGATACTTAACTCACAGTACCATGAGGGAAAACTACCACCTTCTGGCTCTTTCTTCCACACTGCAAGTAACCAATCTGTATCTTCCAAGGCTATGCTTGGAGACTGGGATGCCGCCAGACAAATACGAATTTGGTATTAATAAGCAAAACCCTGCTTTCAGGGTTAGAATAGACAGAATCAGAGCATAAGAATATGAACAGAACCAGGGCATGAGATAAATCACAGTTCCAGTTTGTTTATATCAAAGGACATGGCTATCTGCAGGACTCTTCCTGCTGTCTTCATCCAGCCTGGCAAGTTTACTTTAACAGCTTGCTGAATCGCCGTGTAAGTACTTATCTCTGAGCCCGAGCACAACTGGCTCACGGGAAGCTGCATGCCTGAAGTTAACCATGTACTTAAAAATCCTATCAAGTAGGTCCTTTCAGAGTAAATAAAGAGAATCATGCTTTGGGGTTCACATATCAAGCAGTTTCTATTATCTTCATGAGAGGATGAATCATTTAACACCAGCATTTGCAGTTACCTGACAGGAGATGATGGCCAGGCCTCTGAACTTCCCTTATGGTGATAAAGGCAGGAAACAGTCCAGCACTGCTTTACATTGACATAGGTTTGTTGAAGTACACACTTTAATAATACAGCCATTTCTGGCACCACTGTGCATGGCTAAGTTTGTTATTGGTAGATAAAAGAGAGCCAGGACATGGTTTCAAATACTGACCATGCTATTAAAACTGTTAACATGCTTTCTCCCAGACAGTGCCTGGGAATGGCGGGTGACAAGAGCCAGGAGTGGTTCCCAGTAGGCAGACTGCAATGTTTTCAATCTGGTTTGGAAAGGAAGAAAACCTAGTTGCATGGATGTGAGCTGTGCCATGCCATTTTGCATAAGAGACAGAAAACAGATCCCATATATTTTACCCAGCAGCACAGCTGTAGCTTGTTTTCTAGAATGTAATCTTGTGAAAGGACAATGGTAGCTACAATAAATTGTGCGAGAATGGTCTTGAAACATTTCTCAGGCCTCTTCCAGGTTACAGTTATCCAAGGTGCATGTTGCACTTGTCCTTCCCACGCACCCTCCCACGCCTCCCCAGAAAAGGAGAGCTGTACAAGCCAAATTCTCATTTTTAGGTTGTAGGTTGAAAGGTTGCATGGAAACCTATAGTCTGAAATATGTCTAAAGTAGTTGTAAGAAACTTTAAAAAGTGAGAGAGTAGGAATGAAAGCTGAATTCAGCTCTGGCAAAAGCAATCATTGGTTGATTCTAGGAATATCTAGTTAATTGACTCTTACACCTGGAGTTGTAAAAAGTTTTCAGGATATGAAGCCATAACCAGAGACTAGAAAGAGTAGTCTTCCACTCAACGCTAACGCCCAAGGCTTTACCTAGACTAATAATATTAGCTCCGGATTTTCAAAAAAGCTTTCAGACAATCAAGTCCTGCTAAGTCTTTGGGGCAGTATAACATGTACCCCCCTCCATTTCCTTGGAAATCCAACCCTCATCACTCAGCCAAAGCTCTGGGCATTCACCGCAGGCACTTCCTGGTGCCTCCTGTCTTGAAGAAGAATGTTTTCTTGGGTACATTGCTCTTAATTCCTCCAAATCAAAAGGATTTCAAACATCACTCTAAATAAATAGCAAAAAAAAGATAACATTTTTGAATATGGAAAAAGTGACATTAATTATGTTCTCAGCCTGAACTAGTTATTCTAGTCCTACTAATTGTTGCTTCATGAACTGTCATTGCTGCGGCTGTTCTGTTTTTTACAGAAATTTATAATGCATCTTCTTTTCTACCCAAAATCTCCTCTTCTTCAAAGAAGGAAGTCATTACACTACCACACCTGCTCTGGCTGCTTTGACTCCACTACGTGTCCTAGTTTTTTGCTCTCTTCAGGAGAAAGAGATTAAAGAAGAAACAGCAAGATAAGAAAAAAAAAACCCAAACCTCTAGAGCCAACAAGGGAGCTTGGGGCATTGAAAAAGTGAAGAGGTGTCAGTAGAACAGTTCAGCAATGATTTTAAAGACAAATACAACAGCAGGGTCAGATAATAATTCAGGCCCAACTGGAGATGTTTTCTATTTGTGGGAGACGGCATGGGGTACAAGGAGTCTGGTTCCCAACACTGGCTAAGTATTTCTGGAGGGAAAAACCGCAATGAATGGACTGAAACGTTAAGCAAACCAGAGACCACTGTGTGTAGATCCAAAACCTTTCCAGGCACCTCTTACAGGGGGAATTAGCCATCCATGTAGACGGAGTCTGTAGGGACATGGGAGGACTGGGACCTACCCTCAAGCAGAAAGATTGCCAATATCATGTTGAGAAGCCAACACAGGATCTGTCCTTTGTCTGCTCAAGCTACTGTGTGCCCTAAGCCTGCTAGTGCATAGGCACTAAAATCATTGCACTGATTTTTAGTACAATGAGGAATAACAATATTACAATACAGTAATAACATTGTAGGAGATTACTACTTGCATAGTGGACAGACTTCTGTAAATACACTGAGAGACAAGTTCTTCCATGCAGAATTGCATACATGGTATTCAATCAGTCAGACACCTTACACTTTCTGTCATTTAAACATACACTGTTTTGAAATCAAGAAAACGGCTTCCTAAAATGTCTTACTGTTCAACCAGAAGCCCTAGGCTCAGTGCCGAGCATCGCTTTATAGCACATGTTATAAAGAAAGTCAGAGCAGGTTTCTGAAGATTCATTCCTTTCCTACCTTAAAAAAAATCAACTCTCTCACCCCCACCAATGACACCAAAGTTATCTCAATTGCTGTTTTCTGTATAAATAACTTTTCCTTTTCTTTTCCTCATTCTTAGGCATGTCGGAGGTTGCCATTCCTATGATTCACCCCTTCTCAGGTCACCTCACCACCGGCAGTGCTCTTTTTCCCCAGGATGGGAGTGGAGAGGGATCTGTGCATAACTATCAGCAGATGCAGTCTTTCAGCAGCTTAGTTCAAAGAGCTATGAAACCCCAAATGTCCTTTTCCTCTCCAGCAGAAGGGGACAAAGAGAAAAACCATCTATTTATGGCTGCCAATTCAAAGGTCAATGAAAATAATCTCATTTGCTTCCATTGGTTTTGGATGATATACCCACAGATCTTTATTTTTAGGTATGAAAGGATCTATTGCTGGCTGCTTAAAATATACTGTGACTGACTCCTCATCTACGGGACAATACTCCTCCCTTGCCTTTGCTGCACTTTGACAATGAAAGGTCCTTTTTAGGTTTTGTCCAGCACACACTCATTTTCCCCAACACACACTAAATTCTTTGTTTAGAACGGTTTTCTGGAACAACATTTCTTTCCCTTCTGTGATGAAAAAGGCTTCAGTCTCCCTTCTCATAGCCCTCCCTTGTACAGCTGAGCATCTGAGTCTACTACATTTACCCTGTCCTCTGGCCATATAGCTGGATGTCTCTGTGTGAGTAGACCATCATAGCCATGTATGCCAGTTGTAATGTACTCTGTAAATCAAATGTCCAAAAACGTTGCTATTTATCTTGCTCAAATTGCTACCACTGCCAAGAAATCTCCTTGGACTTCTGTTGTGCTGGATTGGATCAAAAGCACCAGGTCAATAGCAATCCTAGCAAATTAGGGCCTATTTTCTTTTCATTAACTGTTTAAGAAATTTGTTGTGTACTGCAAACAACATAGACAATGAACTTTATCAAAAAGTATCTTCCCATATATGAGAACATACTTTTCCAGTCAAGTAAATATGCGTAAATAAGGTGCTGCTGTGGGAAGTTACCCGAGACTTTAAATCTAATCCATATTCTGCCTACCATGGCTATCTTGCCAAATGGAAATTAGACACCCTGGGACAATTTTTGAAAACAACAACCATGAGCCCCCAGAGCATCTAAATAACATCTGAAAGGATTTAAAGATTTGCCGTAATTATAGTGGACAATAAATATCTGAGCAGAGTGGCAGATTTCTGTGGGACAGGAAGTGCCCATATTCATAGCTGCCCATGATTATATATCCCATTTTTCCCCTTTTTGGACTGAGCACTTATGTGCCCCAAGAATTTCTGTTCATTAAATACACTATTTCAATTAAAACCGCACTAAAAGTGGAAAGCACAGTTTATCCCAAAGCAGTTTATTCCAATCTGGTGAAAACATATAAACCAAATATTATAAAATACTTAATATCAAAATAATTACGCAATGTACCAGGGTCTTATGACTGGAATAAAAACAACTTCAAGCATCCTCCCAACTTCATTGTGCTGTTTATGCTGTTAGCAGAGACAAGGAGTTAGTTTCCACGCTAGTCAGAGTCCGTGGATCAGTCTCATTTTCAACAGTGGCTATCATTCTTAAGGAAAACTTCCCTTCTTGTAATGCCAAGCTAAAGTCAGCTCCCTGCCCAGTCTTCCAGCCCTCCAGTATGTAAAAATGTGTCTTTTTTCTCCCGTACACATTCTGTCAGACCGCATTCCTACAGTCTGAGAAAACAGTGCACAAGCTAAATCAAAGATACTTTCAGAATGAACAAGCTAAATCCAAAAATACTTTCAGAATGAACTCTTTTAAAAACATTTTATACCAGGGATGGGTCTGAAGCATTCCCTTGCAAATAAAGTATCGGTTCCTTTTATTATTAAAGAAGTTCTGAGCACTAACTGCTATTTCCTAGAGTTTCGAGTCATATTTTACTCCTGATGAAAGGATCAGAGATGCAATTATTAGTGAGCGATTCTTGACAGCTTTCAGGAATCTCAGCACCAAGAAAACTGAGATTAATGAATCTGCACTGAAAAGTGCTAGGACAGCTGGATGTTACACAGAAAAAAGGGATCAGTTCTGATTAAATGAGGACATGTGGTCAGCTTCCTGTTGGAAATGATTGTTCTAATTTTAACAACAATAAAAGCAATCCAATATATCTAGAAGGCAGATACTCTAAAGAGCCAGACACTGAGTGTTGAAGACTGGACGTCATCTCAAACGGAGATCAGTAGCAAGAGCCACCGTCCAATGCCAGGGAACAAGACAACCTCCGGCCTGCAGTCCCGGCTTTTGCTACTACTGGTACAGAAAGCGAAGCTCCTCTGCAGAAAAGCTACTGCCTTGCCTCTTCCTCTTCCTCCCTCGCTCTCCCTTCTCAACACAGCTTCACGTGGAGCAAAGACTCAGGAGACTTGGAAAGGCATTTGTAATACATCTGCCCATCCCAGTCTTATCACCAGGGGCCTGAGTCCTTGAGGCCAATGGGGAAAAAGCTTTCAATCTCTACAAACTTTGAATTTTTAATTATGTCCACATTTATTTTCAGGAAAATACAGATCTACCTATTTTTACATGTACTGCAGTTAAAACAGAGGGAGCTTGACAAAGTCCCACTACTGGTGGATATTTGAGCACAGAGGGAAGAGATTGCAAGGAAACGTTTAGCCTTCTTCGGTGCAACAAACCCATGCGCCAGGCCCTGGGGCCCAGGCTGTAGTGGGTATCTAACAAAAAGACTAGCAATATCATAGTGATTTACAATTCACCTCCACAAAACCAGCAGCCACTCCCTCCGCAGCAGGAGAAAACAGCAACTCCACAGGGACTGATACTGCAACCATAACATTTCCTTTCAATAGGATGGTGCTACTTCTTCATAGCACGGATGGCAGTGACTTCATTCCTTCCTGCTCCTGCTGGGAAATCCTCAGCAGGACTAGGAACTTTGTCCATAAATAGATTACACTGTAATTATATTATTTATATTTATGTCAAGTCCCCTTAGAACCAAGGGAGCATAAGAGAAGACTGACTGTTACTGCCTGCCATTTGCATTGTTAATTATTATCAAGTGGCTTAAATCCAGAAAAAGAGAAGTCATTTGAAAACATGAAAAAACCATAAACAGGAAAGCTAGTCAAGAGGAAGAGTTATTCCGTCTAGCACACAGACATGACAACGAGGGACAGTATGAACTGGAGCCATCTCAGACCGCCTGTGGGTGCCCTGCCAGTACTAAGAGCAAAAATAGGACTCATAACACCAACATCTGACTCCCAAGACTCAAGGCTGCATAGACTTGTGCTGGCAGCTGCAAAAAAGAATCAGAAATAAAAATAAATATTAGCTAAAGCAGAGGAAAAAGCAAAGGAGAATCTCAAGGACACGGAAATATTCCTGATGTCTGGGAGAGACACTACTTATTTATGAATAAGGGCTTTCTGGATTATTGCAGAACTGTGGAGTTATCACCACTGGCCAGCATGCATTGGGCTCAGAGGTACCTAGACAGAAGAAAGAGGTGCTCCCTGGCTCAAAAATAAAAGCATCAGCACATGCAGGTGAACAGATGGGAAAGGATCGTAAGGGCCTGCAGTCTTTGCCTGCTGCCAGGATCAATCCAGCTAAATATCTTTTAAAAACAAAACAAAAAATGCCAAGACCTTTCCTTGAGCTACATTTTTATTTCAGGTCGTAGGAAAAAAATGCCACACACTGCTGGTCAGCACTGACACTGTGTCTTCTCCACCCAGAAATACTAAAATTCTCAGAAGCATGGAGCCACCAATACTGAGATTGCAAAAAAGGGAAGGGAATGGAAACAGGAAAATCTCCACATAGCCACATACATAAATAAGCATAGCAAAGCAGCACAATAGGACTCTGTTCAGTTTCATGCTCCAGGAATCACTTGTCCGTTCACCCTACTCTTCAGCCTACTCCAAATCCCAGTGTCCTGCTCAGGAACCTAGTTAAGTCAGATCTTTATCACTGCTGGGCCAGGCCAAGTCATCCAGAGGACAGGATCTCCAGGTAACAAGCAAAAGGAGGGCCTTTGAACATCTGTTCTGTGTGGTAGGAAAATAAGGAAATAACAGCAATCTCATCTCGCCTGTCTAATGCAAGCCTAAGAGTTCATGGTAGTATCTGTGGAGAGAGTAATACTTTTTCTTTGTACTCAAGGCAACATTATTCATAGGAGAGTCAATAGCAGCAATGCCAGATCATAGAAACGGCCAAAGAGTAAGACAAACAGAGCTCCATAGCAGACAATCCTTTTCCTTGGACAATGCTGTAATACCATATCTCTCCTTATCTTACCAAATATGTCACAAATAAACTTTATATTTGAAAAAACACAATCCAGTTTGATGTTCTTTAGTGCTTTGACTGAGTCAATGCTACCTTTGCATTTGCACAGACTTTTCCTTTCAGTTAAAAAAATGTTTGATGATAGGTAAGTTTTTTAAAGCTAACCTGGTCTGTTTGGAACAGACTTCCATTATTCCCTCCTACCAACCTTCCCACCTCTTTCGCTTGGGAATCTTTTAACTTTATGTTCCCCTGGAGAACTTTGAAGGCAGATAATCTTAAACCACATCCTCTGGCAAGCTACCAGCTTGTTAGCTACCAGGACATTAGCTGGTATAAGTAGACCTTCTCTCAGATGAGCTAGCACAAATTTATACCTGGTGATGGGAAGGATGAGAGCCTTGCACCCAGAAATACCTAACTGAGCTGGAGTTGGAATCTTGTTTCTTCTTCAGATACTAACGTTCATCTGCATAAAGCAAAGTATGCTGATATTGTACACTGGGATTAGAGGACTATCATGATGATCTGAAGAGAGAGCGGGGTAATTTTGTATTTCTTGTCTTTCCCAGGAGCCCTTAGAGGCTCCTTAGGTGGAACACCAATATAGCAGATACTTTGTGCCTGACAAAAAGAAAAGTCAAACAGCCCTAGGAGTACTCTGAATATGTGATAAGAGGCAATAAATGGAGAAGAAACATGGGGAACAGACAGGGACTTTGAAGAGACAGGCTACAAAAGAAACATGTCTCTAATGAAAAGGGTATCAAACTCAAAGTGATTGTAAGAAGCAGGAAAGACTGAAAAACTTGCTGAATATCATTTGTAAGGTGATCTGAAGGATGAGTTGCCAAGTCCTGTCAATGTACTTAGGAAACTTCATTTAATTCACATTCCTCCTGTCTTTTCACAAATGAAAAGAGACACAGAAGGTATGGCACAAACACCTAAACTGAGCTGAACAGGCTCCATCCCCTTTCCAACAAGCCTAATCTGAAAGAACAACAAAGCATATGGGCACTGGTGTAACTGATGTACCTAGAATATCTCTACCATGAATGAACTTGAAACTTTTGTTGTAAAAAGATACCATATATACCTGCAAAAGATTCTTCTTCTTTGCATACAGAGGACAAGATGCCTTCTGATGCCTTCATCTCCTATTCCTTTCATGACACATGTTAGGGCAGCAGAGCTAGTAAAAAATTAATTCATGTCATTTCATCAGAATGTCTTACAGAACTGTGTAAGACTTTCAGATGATGCTTCAGTTCAGGTTACTCAGGCTGAACATGGAACACGAATAACCAATCACCCGCTGAAGACCTCAGACAACATCCTCTTTGGGAGGACAATGTCCTGGGACAAGAGAAACCCAAATCAGATTTCTCCCCTAAATATGGCAAAATTATGACTTGATCCAGAGTTTTCAGTATAAGAACTTCCAGCTGTAATGCAAAAATCTGGGCCAATAGACTCAGGTGCCCATGGCTCCAGTAGGAAATGGTTTCCTAGCTTACTAACAATTTTGATATGGTGATTTTTATTTTTTTCTTTCCTAAATTAGGATAAAACCACAAAGATCTCAAGAAGGGTGATCTTTTGCAGGAAAAAAGATGTTTTTCAGGAAATTAAGTATTCCATTTCAATCTAAAGATTAAAAAAAAAAAAAAAAAATTAGAGTTTAAACTTCTGCAAAGTGGTTTTAAGCAGAGGAAAAAAACCCAAAAGTCCTCAGAACTGTTAAGTCATAGTACAGACCATCTTGAAACTTTTTCCTCGTAATATATTTGAGTCTGAGTTTTTTCAGAAGCTAAACTCTTCTGTAAACAGTTGGAGTTTTTAAATCAGCATTTTTCAGAAAAAAAGATAGAGGTCAGCAAATGTTCTCTAAAGTGTAAAGTTGTCAGGTCAAACATGGAAGAAATATCAATGCTTGTATTTATGAATTCCCATGACAGGTGCAGGAGAAATGTTTCAGTACAGAGTGAGAATCAGAAAGATTGTCAAAAATGAGGAAATCTTTGTTATTCACATTGCATCCTACAAAACTGTGGGGTTTTTCTGCTTGGAAATTTACTTTGAAAGCTGCTTTTTAAAGGTTCCACCAAGTAGAAAGTCTCCAAAGATGAGTTTTCTGTATTGCGTTCAGTCACAAAACCACCTTAGTGTGAAATCACTGGCCACCCAGGTTTCACCATACTAGCCTCTCTCCTGCTCTGGTGTCCTGGGAGCCACCATCCATTGCGGGGGGGAGTGGAGGGGGCAGGAAGAAAAATCACTCCCCACTGAAGATGCCAAGCTGCACATGCAGAATTTGAAGCACTTAGGAGCTCCAGGTACTTCTGTATAATGTGATCTATTTAAAAATACGGTCACACAAGAATGTCACTTTTTTTTTTTAACTAAAACCCTAGTTAAATGAAAAGACAAGCTTGACAAAGGTACTGGAGCGTGCTGCTTTGCTTAACAGGCTGTGGAAAGTATCCAAATTCCAGTCAGATTTGCCGCAGTCTTATACACTGTCAAGAAGTATGACTTCCCTCTGACAGAACGTACTGCAAATTTTATGAGAAATAATTGAAGCCAATTCTTGTAACATCCATTAGAGTCCCTCTCAATCTGTCTGTGCAAGGTCTAGAAGAGTGTGATCTTTCCAAGTCAATTCCCCATATTGGTAACTAAAAGCTTCCAAGTTCTCTGATGCTTCCACCTTTAAAAAAGGTCTTTGCTCTGTAGAAATCATTCCTGGCACCTTTAAATCATTAACCTTTGCAAAACTTTCCTGTTTCAGTGTTTAGCAGAGAAAAGCACAAAAATATGTGCCTACGCTGTAATGAGAATAAGCTGACTTGATGCTGTATCTCACCTCACGCAGTGAAATGTTGGTGGAGAACTCCGTGCACCTAGCTTAGCAAAGTGTGCAGAGGAAAACTGACCTTTATGCTATTTTGCATTTCAACAGCTTTATTAACCCCCCATAATTACAGCGTCTGCAAATCAAAGGCAGGGATGGAGATGAAAGTTATAGTACAGGCAGTATGAATAGCATTGTTGGGATAATCCAAGGACAGAAGTGGAAAGGTTTGCGGTAAAACAGGCTCTTCTATATTAAAGCAGCTGATAGAGTTTAGCTCCATCTCTGTTAATGGGTCTAAATAAAAGCTATAATGGGTATAAATAAAAGCTACACTGCCTCTGAATTCTAAGTCTTAGTATTCAGGTTGCAGTTACACACTGACAGTACCCTATAAGACACTCCTGACCTCTTTGTAGTCCCAGTCCTTCTTCCCACCCCCCCCAAACTGCTGGATTCAACTGTCTGTATGCTGGCTGTATGAAACACAAACACAACTCAGAAACCAATCTTCCATTTCTTTTCTACTCAGTGGGTTTCTTGTATCTCTGCCCCCTCAGATGACTCATGAAACAGAGACACATGCATTGCAGAAAGGTTATAGTAAGGGTTCAACAGTGTGATGTGCCTCAAAACACTACTACTGTTCTTGATGAGATTATTGACGGGTTAATACAGGGTTCATAAAGACTCCCAGTTAGAGGCACTACACAGGCCTGCAACTCTGCAAGCTACAAATTCTGATCTTAGAATTAACAAAACTTTGTTTCAATGCATGATATAATATTTACAAGTACGTTCTTCATATAAAGGGCCAAAGAGAGTTATCAACTAAACCTCAGATTTTCATTACTAGAAAAGAAAGATTCAGAGGAAGGAAAGAAGGAAACACAGCTGAGTGACTACATCCTTGTCAGTTTATTTTGTTGAGACATGGATAATCAAACCAGTCTAACGGTCTTCATTTTCAGTGCAAAACTCACTACTTTAGGGCTCCTGGAAGCTCCCAGTTTAGGAAGCTGCCCGAACTGAGTAACTAAACAGAAATATAACTTATTTTGCAAGGAAGGCCAGAAGCTTTCTTTTGACTCTTCACCCTCCATCAAAGAAAAAAAAAAACCACCAACAAAACAACAACAACAACAAAAATAACCCACCACCAAACCTGAAGAAAAGAAAAAAGAAAAAGACCATGGCTATACGTAAATAGCCTACCTACAGTGTAGTGCTCATTAAATCCATTTACAAAGATTGGCTGGAGGTTTTTTAAACTCAGTTTGCTGCAGAATCTTATTTCATCTACTCGAAGTCTGGCATAAAAACAGAACCAGGTTAACATACAGCAATGTTAGATCCTGTGAGGAGGATTTCTAACACTAAAAAATAATAATTAAGTAATGGAAAATTAATAAGCAAGGGAAGAAGAAATATTTTAGCAAGTGGCATCTTCCAGTTCATATACTGGAAAAAGAATAACTTTTACAGATTTCAGGATCCTACAACATATTCAGCAGCCTGCTAGCAGACAGAGAAGGAAAAACGGCTAGCAGCACTGGGGACCTTTACACAGCGCTGTTGCACCTGAAGAAAATTCGTCTTAAACGATGTTTTGGGTAAGTTTCTCGAACTAAAGGTGTCCCGTGGTTTTTGCAGCGATCCTTAGTGCTCCACCGAGAGCCGCCCTTTGGCCGCTCGCACTCCCACGCGGTGACGCCGGGGCGGGAGCGCCCTGTGAGACCCCGGGGAGGGC
>NW_009227119.1:329-15236 GCF_000690835.1 Fulmarus glacialis | reverse complement strand
AAATCTTTAAAAGCACAGAGTACTTACGGGCAGAAAATAAAGAATATTGACTCTATTTAAAGCTGTGGGAAGAATTTATGTCGCAAGAATGTAATTACTAGATTTGGAATTTGACTAGGATGCATGATACTGCTTTAAGTGAGGGAGAATACTATAGGGTGAACATTGATTAGAGGATGTAGTATCACTTTTGATTTAGATACACGCACGTTCAGTAGTGCAGTTAATGTTCTTGGTACCAAGGTGAAAAGCTGGCTGGAAAGCAAAATGATACCCCTCATCTCATGTAGTTGTTTGTTTTCTTTGGACCCTGTGGATCCAGGATAGCCAGGTTTGGTCTGGCACCAGTAGGGCAGTGTGCCTGTCCAAAGGCTTCTCCGTTCACTCCTTCGCCCCCTGACATTCCCAGGAAATGTGTGTGAACCAGGCAGCACAGCAGTGAAGAAGGCTCCTTCACCCCTGCATAGGAAAGTACAATGAATACAGGGAATGTAGGTAAAACTGTACATTTAAATTATCCGCAGTCAAGTAGTGAAATACATTCATCCCTTCTGGCACCGTTGCTAATTTATATTTAAAGCAATATGAATTTCATGAGCATTTTAAAAAATCATATTTTAAATTCAATTTGCTGTCAACTCATTTGATGTTTTGTGTAAAGTTATTTCCTGTAAACAGGTTATTGAATATCAAAAGACTTGTCTCGTACATAATTTTTGGAAAGAAATAATATTATAATAAAGATAAGAATCTGGCCCTCATGTGAGCCAGTAAGCACTTTCTGGACCACTGGAAAGCACTGGATCACTGCAGTTCTTTGGTGCTTGCTTTATCACAGTCAAGGGAGTGTCCTGGGCAAGGAACATTCCAGAAACAGTCAACAATAATAATATTGGTTTCTAGTCTACAGTAGGTTATTCTGCAATTAACTACTGATATATAATATATGAAGAAAGACATCAGTGTATTTTTTTCCAAGTATCAAAAAGAGAGTTGGAAGAAAATGGATTAAAATACCTCAAATCTGACAGACCTTTCAAGTTGTAGAGCTCATGCAGAGTAATGGACTGGGTAATATTAATAGGTATGTTGAAAAGCTAAACATGTTTGTTAAAAACTGTTGAAGAAATAACTGCTGTATTTTCTTGGCATGGGATTCTTACCTGTGCTTGACGATTGCTGTCATTTGGCAGATGCTGCGCTATGTAAAACTGAGCATCAAAGCTGAATCCTTTGCAAAATGAAATAAATTGGCCTCTGGATGAAACCAATTTCTCTTCCAAGTGCTGAGTAATGTACCCTGGGTGTAAGCTGCTTGGGCTCTCTCAAAGGTTTGATGGATTCCTATCATAGTAGATCAGGCCAGTAATGTTGAAATAGATTTTCATTTATTCCTTTATTTATTCATTTCTTTGAACAAGCTCTGTTGTGAAAGTGGGCTTCTCCCTCTGTCTTTGAAAACTGCCAGAAAAAGTAGTTTCCAAATTTTGAATCCCTTGTATCGTTGTTGCATGTGGTGCATCAATATAACACAAACACTGAAACTGTCTCTGTCATATTAAAGGTCATTAGGGGCAACTGGACATTGCACTGAGTAGAACTGAATTGTACTTTTGGCTTTCTCCAGCAAACTGCCTCCTAATTGACACAGGTTTGAAGCAGTTTTACACCTTAATAAAAATCGAAGCTAAACTTTGAAATCCCAAGCTCCCAAATTTTCTCAAATCAATGTTTTTTTCCCAGCTGCTGATTGCCCTGGAAGGATTTGTGTGTTATTTCAATTAGGGAAGGAAGCTCCACCTAATTGCTAAGTGTGAAAATGCCCTAAAAAGTAGAATTTCTAAGCTTGAGGCAACTCAGCTGAAGCCACTGAAGCATTTCTGAAAGAGCACCATCACATCTCACCTCTGAACCCACCCTGGGGCCCCTCTCTGGTTGTCTCCGAGGTTTGCTGTGCATGTCTTGTGGCACTCAGATGTGAAGACTCTGGTACAGGGCTCGGACAAAAGAGTTGTCCGGCCTTTCCCCTTCCCCATCACTTCTTGGCTGGCTCCAGACGTGGTACCCGTGGCCAGAGCTTCCTCCTTCTGAGCCAGAGGTTTTGAGCTGGGTCCTGCCTGCTGCAAACCCAGCGGCTGAACTGATGGCAGCGGTGCCCACATATATATTTAGCCTCCACTAGCTATGTGTGTTTCAGTATATTGTTAATGAGGTCAGAAAAGACTTGGGAGCAAAGGGTTTGCGGGCAAGGAGATCAAAGCAGACCCATGCTGCAGGGGCGAGAGAGAAGGATGAGTCCTGGCAGGGGCTGAAGGAAAACCTGTTACTGCAGAAGGTGGAGAGCGGTGGTCACCACAAAAAGGAGAAAACAGCAGCTTGTCTTTGCGCTCTGCACCATGTGTTTTATAGTTGTTGGGCAAATTCTCACCTGGTGGGTATTGGCTCTATTTCTTTATCTTCAGTGGAACTGATCTGACTTAAAACTTGATAGAGATGTGACTGAGAAATAGATTCATTACGAGGGACGGGGAGGTGCTGTACAAATCCTGGGTGTTCATGCGGTAGCGCTTTCCCCTGTGTTCCTTTTATGAAGAAAATGAAATGAATCCCTGAGGGTCATGGACATCTGGACCTAGTCTGAAAATGCCAGACACCATTGTCTTGATTTGATTCTTGGAAAAAAATTCAGAGCAGGTAGAAAGTGGAGCATGGGCCAGGCAGAATGGGGAAAATGGGAATAAAACCAGCTTTCCCCAGTGAGTACACGGCTTTGAAGGAGTAGGGGTGTAATGTGCGCTGGTAATGCTGAAGCCTGCAAGTTAAAATTGTTATAATATGAAGCAAATCCACAATAGCCACAGCAGGAAGCTCAGCGCATTACAGTGGAATTAATATATTTTTCTGTGGTCAAAACGTGGGCCGTGCTGAATAGCAGCTAAATCGTCTGGGAAGAGCCTAGCCAGAAACCCCGTATTCCTTGTGAGCTCTTGTTCTGAGCGTGTTTGACATCTCCTTTCCCACTCCGGGGAAAAGCAAAAGAAAAGCTTACCAGCACCTGTGTGTGCAGGGCAGGGCTAATATCCATCTTGGTCACGCCAGCTCTGTACTTCGAGCAACCGCTGTGTCCTCAGGGTCGCCGAGATGCCTCCTCTGCAGACCATGGCCTGAGGGCAGTGAGTGGTGGCCAAAGGTGAGGGAAATAGCAGCCTTTGGTCGTTAGCAGGCGTCGTGCTGACGCTCTCCATCATGTTCAGTGCTCATAGCTGCCACTGGTATTCAAAGAAGTCACCACAGATGTCACCACCTGGGACAGCCTCCCAAAGTGTCCATAGCTATCTGCGGCTCACAGAGGACAGATGATGCTGGGAGAAAGTTTTATATAATGTAATATTTCTGATGATACCGATGTCTGAGTGCCTGCTGTGAAGTGTGCAGAAAAGGCTCAGCGGTGCGGAGGCGCCAGGGACGTCTGTGACCTGCGCAAGGGACGGGCATCCTTTCACTTGCAGGGCCAGCGGGGTAGGGGTGAGCTGAGAGTTTCCTATATGGTAAGAATAAATGAAATTGCAGAAGACGTCATCTTTGAGTTCTTGAAATACATGGGAAGGAGAAAGAAAGTTAATTTCAAGCGGAGGAAGTTCTCCTTGTGACAAGGAATCCAGAAATGCCTGAGCCAGAGGTGAGGAGGCACAGGACGTCCTCTGCAAAGCACAGTCGCTCACGAAGGGGCAGCAGCACACCTCGGCCACCCCGGGACCTCCAGGCTCACCAACTGTGCTGGGATGGGTGGACGTGAAGGAGAGCAGAAGATAGAGTCAGGTCGGGTGCACCTTGGTGTTTGCCAAACAGCCGGTAAGATCAAACACTGCTTTTTGAGGTGCTGGAAGTAGAATGATGAGTTTCCATACTAAGGAGCACTGCTGAATTGCTGTGTCGGGTTTCTGGCCCTAAACCAATGGCTCTGTCGTGTCGATAGGTGGTGCAAGTTTGCTACAGTTTCTGGAAAGCTGGAGCATTTTTTCAAAGATTGCAGTACGCATGTTAGGCTAACAGTGGGATCAGAGAAGGAAAAGCTAAACGCTGCGCCGGCTGTAAGTGAAAGCTGAATCTTAGGTATAACCACTCTCAATAGTCTGGGCAGACTATTGACACAGCAGAGGCAGTGTCATGTCATGTGCGTAACTTCCATAGGTGCTCGGGGTTGTGCCCAGTAGACGGCATTTGGACAGCTCTTGCAGCAGAGGGACAGGGCAGACAGCGGGGAGCTCCCAAGGGTAATGAGCAGGTGGGTGGGAGCCCTGAGTCCGCTGCCCGGGGCTCCCCCAGCCTTGCTGCACAGCCCGGCTACTGCAGCTGAGAGGGGTGAGCCTTGCTAACTCAAAATGAGCACCTGGAGAAAAAAAGGCTGCAGCAGGGAGGACAGCGAAGCAATTAGACTGTTAGTCTCCATGTTCCGTGTAGCATTAAGTGGTTATGACGGAAAGTGGAAACCTTGCTGATGCTGAGCAGAAGTGTCAGCTAAAGCAGCTATGACTGCTAAAAAAAAGAAAAAAGAGTATCTAAACCAAAGCTGGATGCCTAACAAGTCCTTGCACGCTGAATGTGCAATTGCATAGTTTACTGATCAGACTGTAAACGTGTCCTGTAAGGTTTGCAAATGGTTGTGTTGCAGGTCTGGGAAATCTGGTCTAAGAGAGGCAGAGTTAGTGGTTTGCAGGAGCACAAGGCCATCAGGACTTCCACTGCCAGAGGAGTTCTGTCCTAGCATTTCCAGTGGTTAACTGTGGGGTTGTGGAGTCTAAATTTATTATATGGAAATATTTTGTTCAGCTTTTTCTTCAAAATAGATCCCTATGGATAGCTGTTTGCAGGTCCACCCAACAGCAGAAGAAATTAATGCTCAGGCCCTCCAATGTTTCATGTAAGGAGACTATGAAGTCGAGGAGAGAGAAACGTAAGCGGTGCAGTCTGTCTGCAGGAGTATTTTCTAAAAGGGTTTGTTTCCGTGCCCTGTAGCTGGCAGTTATCCTGCTCACAGCTGTCCAGGGAATGATGATTTCTCTTTGCTGCGGCTTTCAAGGTTTTTAACTGTGTCTGTTTCATATTGAAACAACAAAAAAAAATTCTTTTGGACTGTTTTCATCAAAATGGAAACATCTGGTTTGGGTGTAAAAATAGCGGGTGTGTTCTCAATACAGTGCACATTTTGTTTCTGCTTGTTCTGATGTGCAAGGGCATTAGATGCAATTACTGGGAGACTCAGGTGTCCCCCGGTCGCTGTGGCACCGACCTGCAAAACCCATGGCGTGTGCATGTGCCTGCCTGCGCCCTGTCCAGCCTCCCTGCCTGCTTTCCTGAGCAGCTTTAATTGAAAGCAGTATATCTCCAAGCTGAAAGGTTTTCTGGAAAAGCAGTATGTTTCAGGAAAACGTTGCTTGGTTAAAAATGTCTGACAGCAAGAACGCTCCTGGCGATAGGAGTAGTGGAGATAACAGGCTTTAGACAGCTTTTCTACTACGTTGTTGCTTTGCTACATTTGTGGATTAATCAAGGCCTTTGCCAGATAGGATGGAAGAGCAAAGTTAAGGCAGATCATGCTCTCATATCTCTGTCATTCGTTCTCTCCCTCCCCTTCCCAGCTGCCTCTCCTCACACAGCAGAGTTTTGAATGCGGCGACAGCTTTCTCCTGCTGCTGTTGAAGTAAAGCTGCAGCAAAAAGCTGCAGTGATCTCTAGTCACCACAGCCAAGGAGCAGACCTTGCTGTCGTCCCCGGCTTCCCTGCCGGGTGGGCAGGTCCTGCTCCGGACCAACGCGCGACCTGCTCTGCCAAGCGGGATGGGTCACCTCACTTAATAGCGTGCAATTCTCCCGTCGATGAATTCGGGGATGACGGTGCTCTCCAGTGAAATGCAGAGCACATCTGAGATGGATAGGTGAAAATGCTGCATTAAGATCTCTTGCTAACAATCCTTGATTAATGCGGTTATACTGCTGTTGTTAAAGGCTGTTGCTGGACAGGATTAAGGAAGAAAGACCTATGAGAAGCAGGATTGGTTGTGAGTTATCTCCCTGTATCTTTTAATCTCTCATGTGGTACAGCCTGATGTTTTCAAGTCTTCCTTTTGAAATGGCAGATAGAAACATATTGCTGCTGTCTGGAACCTTTAATCTTCAAATGGAAATAAGCTTTTCTTGCAGAAGTAGGCTGCTTTTTCAGATGCTTTCAGAAATGCTGATGTTGTGCCTTGGTTGATCTGCCTAATTAAAAGTGAGCTCCTGTCAATCAAAACCATTACTTTAATGGTAATGGCAAAAATGCAAAGTGCAGCTCTAGTAAATCAGTGTTAGGTAGAAATGTGCCTCATTTCCTCCATCTGATTCACTCAGGAAGAATTTAGGTTTTTATTATGAGTTTTGATATTCACAGACCTTTCTGTTATGAATTTTACCTTTTTAATTCCTGTTGGCTGCCCAGATGACCAAGGCAAGTTTATTCAAAATACTTCATTACTTGCCCAAAGTTTGGGAAGGGCATTGTGAGGTCTCTCCTCAAGGTCTCCGCTGGGCTGAGTCCAGCTGGGTTCCAGACACCTCCTCCGCCTCCACCTCATATCGTCTGCATCCCGGCCCCTTGGGAACACCTGGTTTTAGCAGATACTACATTTTGCTCCCTGTAAAAATGGACAGAACTGAACCTGTAGCCCCAAGTTTTCTACCCTGCCGTCAGTCCCCTGAGCTGTGCCATTCCCCAGCGTCTGTTTGCTGTCCTAGATGTTCAGACAGCTGGCCCTGATGATGCTGAATCCTCTGGAGAGGCCCATCTCACTGGCTATGACTGGCCGAGAAGGCACCTAACTTAGGCCCCCTGGTTAAGCACATACAGATAGGGAAGTATTTTTACTCCCTCCCTTGCACCCTTTGTGTGTATTTGGCTTTTAAAAATCTATTTCTGCACAAATAGATTGGTTGTTGCAGTGAAAGATATTCCAAGTATAGAGTTTGACTTACAAGTGCACACAAGAAATGCTTATAAAGATACCTGATGGTCAAGGTTTGAAGGTTATAAGCATGCAGCGTTAGGGTGGTGTCAGCTCTGTCCCTGGCTAGCCAGCCTGTTTTCAACAAAGACACAAACCAAAGCAAACCTGCCTTTATATATGGAATTTCTCAAATCTTGGTACAAAGACTCCAGGTGCCTTAATGATTAATTAGACTCAAAATGGTAAATATGACCACCTAGCAGCAAAAACTAATTATAAGCAAATAGTGAATTAAGTCAACCAGAGTTAACTCAAAAGACCTCAAAGCAGCTCAAGGATTTAAAAAAATATTTCTTATCCCCACCCCCTGGCAATTGCAAGAAACAAACCCTGACTTTCCTCAGAACAGCCTCGTATAGAGAGACTCTTTGATTTCCTCCTCTTTTCCTGTATTTGCTAACCCCCAATATCACTTAAACTTTTCAATGGCAGTGTCCCCCTGCTTCTGTCTGCCCTGAGCTCCTTCCCCTGCCGACTCCTCTTTTCTCTGTGTCTGCCGTTCCTGTCCCTCCCTTCTTTTTGAATTAATGCTCTTCTGTTCTGCCTGAGTGCACATTCTCGCATCCCACAGTCCAGTAGCACTTCCCTGGTTCTTCAGTTGTTGCCTTATCCCTTTTTTCCGTTCTTGCCTTAAGCACTCCGGTGCATCCCATTTCTCCTGCCTGTCTGCAGCCCCGCTGCAACCGTGAGCTAAAAATCCTCGCCTGGGAAGGTGTAACTGGGGCAATTTAACAGCAGACCTGAATGCATCAAGACGGGTTGCTGCAGGCTCAATACCTTTTCCCAAGTGCTGTAAAATTCAGCCTTCCCTATTACTTAACTGTTCTTCAGATTTAATTTGACACAAACATGGTGGCACCAATTTCCTTCACAAGGTCCTACTTTAGCCTGTCTCCTTGTAGGAGCCCTGGAAGTTAGCAGGGATCTGTGACGAAGAAGAGCTGACATAGATCCTGTACGCATTTACAGCAGAGCCTCTTGCTTTCCCAAGGTGGAGGCCTCAAAGAAAGTATCTGCTAGGGTATTCCAGTGCTCTTACACCCTTAATTACATTCTCATGATTTAATCATAAGCTGCCTTTTGCTCAGGTCTGCGTGTAACATCTTCCTCTTTTCTGCTTCTGACGCGTGGGCTTTCCCTTTAATGTAGCAGCTGTTCAGTTCCTGCATGAGTGATGGGATTGAAATACCTGCAGACAAGCGGAGGATCTTTCAAATTCCTTTTGAAATACACCTGGAAACTGCAATTCAATTCTCAGATGGAAAGCTCAACTGCCTGCCACGCAAGGGAAGAAACCAGGCACGAGATTCCTGCACAAACAGGCAAATGGCACAGATATGAAACACAGCCTCTATGTTTAAAGACCTCTGCACTTCACAGTTCAGTCCTGTTCTTTTACTAGGGAGTCTCATGATAGTCAGTATTTTCCTTAAGGCTCAAGGTTCCAGTCTTGTGATCAGGCTGCTTTCATTAAATAAAATTGGCCCGAAAGCATGAGGGCGCTCAACCGGGTGACACAACTGGCTTGCAAACCACAAGACAAAGATACATACCCCCCATTTTAAAGCTTTTTGGCTTTAGAGGTCATGATTTCTTTGGAGGAAACCAGGGTGATAATTTTGGTGTGCTATGAGCAACTATTCACAGCTGGCTTTTAATTTTAAGGTGGCACCTAAAAGAATGTTTTCCCCTGGTTTTGCTTCTTTGGGATATATCTCAGGGTGGAGAGGATCGTTTTGAAAAGTCTTTCTGTTTTGTATGACTTTTACATTTGAAATGTTGTTTTTGAAATGTTAGACTGGAATTTTTAGCAGAGCTGTTTTGAACATGGCTGTTGACATGTGCACTTTGAGGAGAGCGCACCTCGGTTAAAGATCCCTCACTACCAGTGAAGGTGGAGGCAGCCTTTTTTCTTTTTCTGGTCATGTCTTCAACATGTGCGTGTTGAAGTCATTTTCCCTTTGGATGATGTGAACACACAATGAACAAATTAAATTCTTGAGCATCCTTCGTGCTCTGTTGGGTCCCCTCCCAGACTTGATTTTTTGACAGTGAGAAGAGACAATGTGTCCAATGGGGAAGAAAACAAACCTGTATATAACTGCTCTAAGCTAGGATGAAAAATTCGTAAAATAAGCACCCTTTATTTCCCACAGCTCCTGCAGCAAAGCTGGGAAAGATCTGCCTTATCTTTCTAAAGAAAAAACATGATTTACTTTTAAAAATATTTTCTTGGGTGTGAAGTTAAAAAACATTTGAATTGAGTTACAAAAAATCATATACAGGTTCCCTTTATCATCTGTTTAATGAAAACTAAAGCAAATCTGTGGACAAAGGAAAAGGCTAAGATCTAGCAGAAACTTGGCAATGGGTTTGAGAACTCGAAAACCTTGAGAACTGTGTATTTGGATCATACTGTCATCCAGTGATGAAAAATCTCCAGGGTCACCTTCTCGACCCTTCACTGTATGTGATACATTTGTCATTCTACTGCATATTGTGAATTCACCTGGCTCAGATTTATGCACATATAAACATTATAATGAGAAGGAATTACTGCTGCCACCAGTGGATGCGTCTGGCCGGCTGCCAGGGAGCTCACTGATTGCTGGGGAGATGCCAGCGTTTATGAAAAACGAGTATTCTTTCAAATCACAAAATTGTTTTTGATTGAGGGGGAATTATGAATAGCTGCAGTGTCTGCAATGGCCAAATAAGTTTACTCGGAAATCAGTGCTCGGCGCTCTGATTGGCAAACCGCTCGACCGCTATTGAGGTTTTTGGGCCTGATTTTCTGGTGCGCAGAGCGCTGCAGATTGGGACTCGGCTTGCGCAAAGAGGGTCTGGTCCCCGGGAGACCCTTTGCCGGTGACCAGCACCCCGCCAGGCTGCTCCCCTCTGCGCCGTCTGCCACTCCTTCCTGAGCTGGCTCCTGCTGCTCATGAATAGTGGAAAAAACCTTTGGTCTGGAGGATGTCTAAGAAATATTCTGTAATGCCTTTAGGAGGTCCTGACACCTTCTCCTCTTACCACGTGTGCTCCCGCCTTGGTTTGGCTGCTTTACTTTGGTTTCTTTAGTTTGGCTGGGCTCGCTTTGCCCTCCTGTGGCTGACAGTGGATGTTCAAGAGGTCTGGACAGTGGCTGCCCCGGACTGATTGATCCCTGACATCGGTGTCCTCCAGGGCTGGAGTTGCTCAAAAGCCCGGCTCTTCTGCTCCTGGATGATTGCGCTCAGCATTTAGTACTTGCTTTTAAGGGTAAACACAAATGTCTTATCATTTAATGAAGAGTTGTAGTCTCGTGATTAGTATTGCCTGTATTGTTCCAAACATCTCTAACTGGAGTAGCTAATAGATATTACTGGTTTAGGATTACTCGCCTTGAAATACAACCGAATTCTTATGAAGAGAAACCCACTGCCAGTTCTTCTTTCTCTGAACCCAAATAATTATAACTTCAGACAAAAGAATTCACAATAACAAAAGCTCCCTTGGTAAGAGATGAAGCATTCAAAGTCACGTCTTGAAATACGCCTAATTCTACCCCAAAATAATGTTAATATTGTTAACCTCCTGCAGAACTGTTGCATCCTCAGCTCTTCAGATCTGTGGCTACTTCAGATGCCTGGTTTTGATGTTGGTTCAGTTGCTGGTTTGTTTTCAGTTGCCGATTTGTTTTCAAAAGGTAATAAAACATACTGAGAGGAATAAGGCTGGGGAATTGCTCACTGGCTCTGCGGGTTGTTGCCTTCTCGGATGCTGCAGGGGCGAGCCGTGTCGGCAGTGCGCAGGATGGCTGCAGCAGATGCATGGAAACACAGCAGCTCGCATGGCCCCCGTGATGGTGGCACGTGGCTTTCTCCATCTGTCTCATGCAGGCGTGGGGACGCAGTCTCCTAGTCACTCTGATTAAGCAGCTGGGACTGCAGGGTGATGTTAGATTGACTTTCTCCTGCAAAACTGGAGGTGTCACATGTGAGAGCGGGGAATGGCTTCCAAATTTATAGCTGCTGCATGGCAGGGTGACTTACTAGAAGTGGAAGGGGTTTTTTTTTCATTGGCAGGTAGGATTTTTAATGTGGAGATAAGAAAAATCTCATGTTTTAATAGTGATGAAGAGAAAATTACTGAAATAAAGGAAGCTGCTGATCTTTGCATTTGATCCAAGTGAGCTCAGCAGGTACTGGTTGGCTATGTTTCCAGTTTCAGCATGGTTCAAGGATATCATTGGGATATTTTGATTTCTAGGTGGGGAAAAGAGAGGGCAGCATGAAGACACATAAAATAAAGCTTTCTTAAGAGAAATATGTCTTTAAAATACTGTAAATGGATTAGTAATTAACTGGTACTTCATTTAAGATAGCTGAAATCTACAGCTTACGTCAGGTAAGGATTCTTATTCTCTGGTACGTGTGTAGTTCTCTATAAATCTCTTAACTGTAAGGTTTGTGAAGAGGAAAAAGGGAAGGGTAAAGGAGAGCAAACTTTTAGATGTATGAATTGCCATACTTTAAAATAAATACAAGCAACCACTTAAGATAAATGCAATAGACTAAAGAAAGCCAACTGATAATGCAAGGAAAAGCAGTTATTAAAGCAAGTAGGAGCTCTTCCTTTCCCCGCTGTGCAAACGCTGCTGCCCCGGGTAAGCTGATTTCATTTGGTACCACACGCTTGTTTCACTGCCTACAGTGCCAGCCAAGGGTGACTATTTCCCATGCAGAAGTCTGCCTTGAAGATACCTGACGTTAGGTGAGAGTAATCCCACCACATATGTCATGTGCTCCATAGTAATAGGATGAGATTTTTAGTGGATCCTTTTCTCCTATTTCTGAGCTTTAATTACTGTTGCAAGCACCTGCTATTGGCTGTGCATCCTCCTGGCAAAATTCCTGAAATGTGTTCTTACAGTTTGTTGAGGATGAATTCTGGGAAAACTTGGGAATTTCTGCTCAAAGCTTACCCAAAACCACGTGTTTGATGCATTTTGCATAAAATACTCAGAGTTTGGGGGTAAAATTGATTTCTCCTGTTCTATTATAATTATAGGTGATCACAACTTCTTGTCCCTCCTACAGATAGAGCATACTTGTTCCATTCCTAAGCTACAAAGAAACCAGCATTATACTTCTTTGAGAGTGACGGTAACAAAATCTCTCCATTTAATGCTGGAGCTGTATTTCTTTTTTATATCTCTTTAATAAAGAAAGTGTTGAGGGTTTTGCAGCCGAAAGTCCAGATGTGGTAACTGGGGCATTCAAATGGTGAAGAACCAGTTTCTCGGCTGCAGCATTAATGATTGCATATGGCTTAACCGAAGATGGGTGCTGCGCATTGGAAGATATGTCCCTGCCTGCAGCTGTGAAATTTCCAAAGCAGGATTGGGGCCCGAATGTGATTATAATGCAAGTCAGAATGTAATTCTGAATGCAGGAGGGGATGTGGGAGTGCAAACTGCGTTTGATATGGTAAAATCTTCGGCATGCTGTAGTTCTCAGCCTGAAGTTCTGCACCTATTGAAGATTTCCAAAGTTGGAGCTTTGGAGTTGCTATAATGTGAAATATTTATTTTTACATTACAAAGAAAATAATGGCCTAGGAAAAAAAAAAACTAGGGAAGGTGTTCACAAAACACCAGGATTAGAACTGTGAAAAATTGCATAGAAAATTGCTATCAGGTCCACATTTCAGAGCCAAAGTGGCACGAGTTCTCAGATATGACAAGCAATCACTGGCTCCTCTTAGACTCTACAGGAGCTGCTGAGCGCTCAGTGTGTGTTTGGAAATGAGACCACTGATTTAGGCTTCTGTGTAGGGACTTAATGGCCTGATCTGAGGCATCCACTTCAGAAAGTTTTGACTGGATTCACATAAACCCTTCAAGTCAGAGTATATAATTTCGTATTTCCTGACTGTGGCCAGTCAGAGACTTAACTCCGGTTTTCCATTTCTAATGCAGAGATTGTTTATAGTCCTGGGAGGAAGGGAGGTATTTTTAAGCAGCGTTGTTCTGAGGACTGGTCAACCTCTTAAAACTCACTGCGTGTTTTTGCTCCTGCAGGCTGAGGGTAGCAAAGTGATGAGTGGCTGCTTGATGATGACTTGGGGACTGGCTGACTTGGCAGTGTGCTGGTTCCCACCCTCGCCGGCCAACAGAACCGGAGGCTTGGTGCTGCAAAGGGTCTTCAGAGAGTCTAGTCCCACCGCCTCATCCAGCTACAGGTATGTCATTCCTGGCAGGGATTTGTCCAACCAGCTTTTACCAACAACTGGTGGCAGAGACTCATCAGCCTCACCAAGCAATGTCGCTAGTGCTTCGTGGTGGCTACTGTTAAAAAGCATCCCCTCACCCCTTCTGATACTCACTCTAACTCTCTTTGCTGACATCTTAGGTCATTACTTCTTCCCCTTCCTTTAGGGAGATAGTACCTAGATGATCCCTTCCCAGTTTTGGAAAGTCCTCCTTGTATCTGGCAGCTAGTTCTGTTCTCCTCCAATCCTCTCCTCTTTGTGCAGGAAGGTTGAAAGAATTCAGACAAATGTATGGTGTCATATTTTCTGTTCCTTTGACACTCTTGGCTCTCTCCAATTGGCCTGTAGCTTTCTAAATGCAGTATTTCAGCCAAGGTCTAAGGACTGCTGGGTTTGCTGTTATTGTTACTCCATGGGGATTTCTTATAGATACTGCATTTTATGACGTAAGTCTTTTTGCAGCAGCATAACTTTGACTCATATTAATTTTATGATTCCTTACAAACATCACAGAAACATTCCTGCGCCACTGCCTTGCCCCTCCTTGTTTCATACAGGTGCTTATCCTGACTAAGTGTAGGCCACAGCATTTTTCTTCAGTAGATTAAAAACTGAGTTACATTTTTAAGACTTACATTTTTAAGACTGTTCTTCTGATTTGTCAAGATCATGTTCATTCTAGCTGTGTCTTCAAACTTCCTTAAAGCTTTTGTCATCTGCAGAATTAGTAAGCATGTTCTTTTCCGTCATCCAAATTATTTATGAAAGCGTTCAAGTCACCCAAGACAGATCATCATGGAAAATATCCTTCCAATTTGACAGTGAACCACTGATACCGCTCTCTGAGGACAGAGTATCTTCTGCACTCTAGGTCATATCTCCTTTTTTTCATGATTATATCTGCAAAGAAAGCCTTGCTGAAGGCCAAATATGTAACATTGCTCCTTTTTTAATAAGAAGGGGAGCACAAGATGATCATGGATGGTCATGCAAGTCTTGTCCTGTCCTACTATCTGACCCCATTAGGGCACAAACTTGATGGACAGGCCAAGGTGGAAGGAATGGGCACAGGGTTGCCTTTCCACATTTCTTTTCCTCTGAGTCCTATGGGATTTAGATCACCAAAACTAAGACAGAATATATTCTCATGTTAGCCAGTGCGTAGGTGAGTCCGTTTCTCTTGGTTCCTTAGGTGTAACCCTGTACCGTGTCCTGACCGGCCTGCCTTTACACAAACCCAAGGCACTATCGCGTTGACTGGACACACTCTCGCGTTACCCTGCCAGCCTCGACCTACTAATCAAGGCCCAGGACCTTGGGAGCTCAGCACCACGCTAGCGGTTTTAATTGTTTTCAACCAGGACTTGAAACGCAGCCAGAAAACGCACCACCTTTGAAAGTTGCTGTCTCAGCAGCGCTGTATTAAAAGGAGATTTAATGAGGGGAACATGGATGGAAAACCGCCGGAGAACTGCTGCCAGAGCGCTGGTCGTTTTTAGCCCTTTTTGCCCCACACGGTAAGATGGGCCTTTGCCCCTGCCGGCCTGCCGTCTGTAGAGACACAGAGAGGTCTGAGGCAGACAGCCTGGAGAGGAGGGGAGCCAGGTTGTCTG
>NW_009227119.1:0-298 GCF_000690835.1 Fulmarus glacialis | reverse complement strand
GTCTCCCTGGCCCCCTCTCCGGGCTCGCTCCAGCCTGCAGGGCAGCCTTTGTCAGAGAGGGCTTGGGCGACAGGAGCCAGCAGCGTGGCGGCGTGGAGGGGCCGTGGTTGGGCTCCCATTGCTGTGGGGCGATGGAGGGAGCACGCGGCCGGCCTCCGCGGTAGCCCCCCAGGCGGAGGAGGCTGGAAGGAACACCTCGCCAGGTAACCGGCTTCCAGGAGAGGCGTTAGGCCACCCGCGCGGGCAGAGCGGGCGGACGGGAGGAGCCGCCGGCTGAACGCCGCCCGTTTGCAGTCGA
>NW_009227118.1:0-6177 GCF_000690835.1 Fulmarus glacialis | reverse complement strand
GAAGGGAGCTGCTCTTTATCCCGGCCCATGCTAGGGAGGAGGAGGCAGTTACAGGAAAAGGCCTCTGCGCGATGGAGGGGCGTCTCCTCACGCCCTCCCCAGCTCCACCCCGGTGAGGGAGAGCTGTGAGAGCAAGCAATCAAAGACAGCAGGATTTTAACGTTTGAAAATGCCCTTTCCAGTAGCAATGCACCCTCTCAGGTGATTATTATTCATGTATATAAGTTCACCCTATCCCTCCGCAGAAGGCTGAATGCACAGGGGGAGCCCCCCCAACAAATCCGTAGCCAAACACTTGTTACCTCCAGTGCTCGCACGTTTATTTGTATTTCATCTCCCACTGCTTTGTACAACATGTCACAGACAGAGGTGCAGTATGTACCTTGCGGCATTTATTACAAAGGGATATCATACTGTCACCATGGAATGTAAGCTAATAGGAGAAAATGAGGTTTTTACAAATCGGCTTTATCAACACATTTATTTTTGTGACTGCTGTCAGAGATACAAGGGGTTCGAGTGTAAAATAGCCTTGTCAATTTACAGAGACGGGTTTTAACACCTCATCGAGGATGATGGGGGCTTTTCAGATTTAAATGTTTTAAAATTTCTATAGGGAATGGTACTGCAGAAATCAGAGCTAGATCATATATATAACTAAAAGCATTAGAACACCAAATCAAGGTTTTGTTTTCACAATATGTATTTTAAATGTTACATTTAAATGTTATTCAGAAGAACACTGTAAATAAAGTTACAAAATACAGTAATCCAAGAGTCTGAAAATCTATAGTAAAAATAGGGAGCCTGTGTCTTCATTAACAATGAATAAATATAACATTTAAATAGCTGCAACATACCAAATACTTACGCCTTAAATAAAAAAAATAGATGTTTATATCTCTCTCAATATTTTAAAAGTCATTTAGTGCTACCGGAAGCTTCTAAATTACAAAGCCGGAGGCTGACAAATATACAGGATAGAAAATGACAGCAAAGCATTCGCGACACTATCTTAGAGTCGTGGCCTCCACGTTCTGCCTGAGGTCTAACAAGCTAGTTCAGACTTTGTCATTTTGGGCAATGGCAGCAAAAAGAAGTCACTAATTTTAGGACTGAGTTGACAGTCGAGGGGAAGCTAAAGGGATTGTACTCTACTATATCCCCTAAAAACTGGGATATGGTAGCGTCAATCGGAAAGAACCAGAAGCCGATACCCGCTCCCCCAGTGCGCAATCATTTAGGCTGCCAGCTTCAAGACGGTGTACCATACACAAAATACATCTAGGGCAATTCTCTAATACCATGTATTATTTTTTCCTCAAGAACCCCTCGATATGAGGTTTGTAGCTGCAGTACACAGGCCACCACCAGGACAGAGATTTCAGTCATCTTTTCATTACTCCTTGGGCTTCAACACATACTCCCGAAACATTGAATACAGCACACCTACAAGACAGAAATACAAGCACAATTAGAAAGCTGGGTTAAATAGGAAATAATGGATTTCAAAATCTGAACAATAAGTGATATTCTGAGCAACAGAAATAGTGTTTCCCTTCCTCTTCTGCTGTCTGTATTTTTTTTTAATAGCGGTGATGAACGGTACAAAATTCTTCATATACAGAGAAAGTGGATAGGAAAATATACTGTATATGAAAATGCAGATCCCCAGCCAATTCTAGTTTGCTTTGCAGCCAAAGTCAAGCTTTTCTGTTGTACTTTCCGGGAATACAGTATAGACAAACAGTGTTTCATGGGATATACATTTACACACGTACACAGCTGCAATACTTAGATGAGACCTGGGATGTACAAATTGGGACATTCAGGGACACAATTCCAGTCCTGAAAATAATACCATAGGCTACGCAAGCTGATTTTCCAATTCAGCAACATATTTAAAAGGGAAAATATTAACATCAGGTAGTCTTTTTTTTTTTTCCTTTGCCTCTAATTTCAACACCTGCAGAACGCCACATACTTCCCATATCTAAAAGTAGTCAAAACTTCTACTCTCAGAGCTAGTGCAGTTTAATATTGAATACGTGTACTTAAACATCAGGTTACTCTAGCAAGGCTGAGCAAACACCAGTAACGAGCATAAACATCCTGAAATATAACGGCCCAAACGCTTCTACCCCGAGGATATTTCACGCACACTGGGAGAAGAGATGCGAGAGGTTCTCCGCGGCCCGGTTCGCCAGTGCCGAGGACAGCCTCCCGCTCGGTACGTACCACACGTTATCGCTCCCACGACGAAGCCCTGGGCTGCCACGCGCATGTGGATCAGGTGAAGCGACATTTTCATGTCACCTCTGTGCTTCAGCCTGTACAGCCCGTAGCCAACCACCATGACGAAGCCAGCCATCACTACACGGCAAGGAAAGCATCCTTGTGAGTTGAGATCCATGTCATCGAGATGAGTGAAGTGACAAGATATCTTGGGAATGATCATGTTTTGATCTAATCACCCTGTTTTTGTGTAGATGGCAAGTCCTGGCCTGTCTACTGTTTTCACTCGAGTGCCATCTCATTCAATGCACAAGTCAGCGCAGAGAACAGCGAGAGATTTCCACTAGTGTTAAAATGCAACAGCAGCAACTCAAGGGTCTGGAGCACAAGTCTGATGAGCGGCTGAGGGAACTGGGGCTGTTTAGCCTGGAGAAGAGGAGGCTGAGGGGAGACCTCATCGCGCTCTACAACTATCTGAAAGGACGTAGTGGCGAGGTGGGGGTTGGTCTCTTTGCCCAAGTAACCAGCGATAGGACGAGAGGAAATGGCCTCAAGTTGCGCCAGGGGAGGTTTAGATTGGACATTAGGAAAAATTTCTTCACCAGACGGGTTGTCAAGCAGGGAACAGGCTGCCCAGGGCAGTGGTGGGGTCACCATCCCTGGAGGTATTTAAAAGCTGTGTAGATGTGGTGCTTAGGGACATGGTTTGGTGGTGGACTTGGCAGGATTAGGATTACAGTTGGACTGGATGATCTTAACGGTCTTTTCCAACCTAAATGATTCTATGGTTCGAAGGTGTCAGAGTTTCTTGGATATTTTCCAGAAAGCACACGCACTGCTTGCACCCTCTTTCCTGGAAGGAAGCTCACACCCAAGAACACTGCTCGGCTGCAGCTGGGACACTCAGTGTGTCGATGCACCCTGACGTACCCGGCCTGCTGAGGTTGCTATTTTGGGTGTTGTCACGTTTGGCCTGGGACAGGCATATGTTATTTGTGCCGTGCTGTGGGGAGAGAGGTTCAGCAAGGTCTCTTTCACAGGGCTGGAGTTCACTTTTAGTCCTTCAACAGACCAAACACAGCCCCGGCTGCACCAACTCCAACCTGTGTACACTGATGCTCTCACAGAATACAGAGCAGCAATGCACAAAATTTCTCAATTCCATCCACTTTATTCCATATTTAGGATGATTATTTACATAGTTCAGAAGAAGCTGCCAAGTTTTAAGTGCTGTATATATTTTACTGCCGAGAGCTCAGACAGCTTGTCTCCCTGAACAGGAGTATTACCAATTCCACTTGTGAAGCTATAAACCCTTACTTCACTGGTGCATGATCCACATGGCAGCTTCATTAAATACCAATTAAGAGGTTTAGGGCCTTCAAACTAGCTCTGACACAGGCTGAAGGCAAGTTCTGCCAATCTGCTTGGGAGAACCCAAACTTGCGGAGTCTGTGATACACTCTAGCGAGCTGGAGAGCAAAGTCCTGTGACCACAGAAACCAGTGACGGATATCTGTTGGCAAACGCTTGGAACAGTTCACCCCAAGTGACCCGACCGCTCTCCATTTAAGGTGGCTGGAAATCAAAACGTGTCTCATGTCAGAGGCGGTTCCCAATCAGAGGAAAGCTCTCAGGATGAACACGACTGATCCTCTCTCCCCTCAGAGGCTTTTTCGGGGTCTGGGCAGAGAGGCTGAGAACTTTAACAACCTCCTCAAGCTGGGGTACCACAAAACCTACTAAGAAAATGCATTTTAAACTAAGGGATGGCAGCACAGAAGAGTGAAATGTTTAGCAGGCGCGCTGTATTTTAGAGATACTTCTGTTTTGTATTTTATTAGCTTGAAAGTCACTTCGTAGTGATCACATAGTTCCCAGTAACCGTACTCCAGAACAGCTGCAAAACACACATCTCACCACCTAACAGATTCACCTAAACATGTTTGTTAAGCTCACCTAAACAGTCTTTCAGGGGTTTGTTGGGTTTGGGGTTTTTTTGTAATTGTAGGTTCTGGGTTTCTGTTTAAGATAACAGGCCTCATTCATTTCCCTGTTTCTTGCAGAACAAATACCATTCCAGGCAGGAGGAGTACTGTGGTCACCACACAGAGAGCCTACATGAGGAAGTAATTTCAAAGTAATTTCCTGTTCACAGGAGAAAGGTGAATAGTGATGGTGTTTACCATATTGATTGTCCAAGAAAAGAAAGATCTACGTAACCACATTTTTTCATCTCTAAACTTACCGATGGGTACAAATGGCGTCTCTTTAAATTTTCTTAACAGCTTCGATGTCTGGCTGGTGTCAGTCTCATACTCGGAGAAAACAGATTCCTGACCGGATGACATGGTGGCTGTAAAGACAAAAGAGTCTCTCTTCAGGTTTTAGATGCACCGAGTTAAGAGAACTTTTAGAAAAAGAAAATCCCTTCGTATTCCACCAGTCATGAATGTCCAAGCAGTCAGTCACAAGCATAGGAGCTAGACTCGAGCTGATGAGCTACATACAGGTGATTTAATTCAAGTGAAGTCTTGGGAAGCAAGATTGTTGCATACTAGAACAGGTAAAGACAGGGGAAGGAAAAAAAAAAAGAAAAAAGTGTCAAAGCAACAAATTTCTGCCATCCCTTTTCACACCATTAGAGATCCCAGCAGCAAGAAGCCACTGAAAGCTTTGGTCACTGACGGCGTTTCCTTTAGGACTTCCATCCTTCACTGCACTCTTTGCTTTCACAGGCTATTCCTTAATAGCAGCTCTGACCTCAGAAAAGTTCATTCCTCCTCTTTCGCTCCCTGCCAAGAACAGCAAACGAAGCACTCGGGGTGGAAAGCATGAGCCGCTGCGGAAGGTCAGCCCTACCTGGCAGCTCATCAGTCCCTACTACGTCCTACCCCACCTCGTTCACCACTTCAACAGAGTTTCAAACTCCTGCTGAGAACGTGGAGCATGAAATGGCAGCTGCTGAGGAGCCGGAGCGAGTCTTGAAGCCCTTGATAGGCACAGACTGATGTGGGGACGCATTGGGAAGGTAAGCAGAGCTTCCCTTGCAGCACAGGTGATTTCTCACCTGCCTCCAAGGAAAGAAAAAAGCGGCAGCGAGAAGGGCTCTACTCACTGAGCCATCATCACCCAACCAGCCAGACCATCCACCAAAACTTGCCAAGAAACCTGCCAGCTTATCCTGCTGTCCCCGTCACAGATTACACCAACTTCTGTTCCTTCCTCAGTGCCCGGCATAAGCATCATTCTTCAACTAGTGACTATTTCTGCTAGCACAGTTAGCTCAGCAACATCACAAAGGTCTCTGCTAGGAAAAAATCTCTACCGGTATTGTACCAGTTTTGCCATCAACAGCGAAATACAGCTCGGCCTTACGTGGAACTACTCCGAGCTCTCGAAATAAGCCAACAGGAATTTAATTTAATTTAATTTCATTAAGCACGGGCTAGTAAACACATGCAAAAGATACATTTCGAACGCAGCTGTGTTCCCTGGTTATGCAGCTTCTTGTGCACTTCCACTTCAGCAGGCTGGCTGTTTTTCAAACCAAACGTGCGAACCGTTTCCTCCGCAGGCCAAAGGACTGGGTCTCTGCTCTTGCTACAACTACCCTTATTTGCTAAATGTAAGTTATATTTTAGCCTGACTCATTCGGGAAGGAAACATGAGAGCGCCCCGGGTGAAACTCGCGCCCCGGCTGCCCTGACCTTGCCGACACCCGCGGCAGGGAGGCGCGGGGCACCGGCGTGACAGCTCTGACACGGGTGGGAAAGCGACCGGTCCCAGCGCCCCTCCTGGGCACCATCAGGCTGCCTTCCCCCTGCCCAGGCCCACACGGGGCCCCTGCCCTACCCCAACCCCAGGTCCCCGCACCCCACACCGGCCTTCCGCCCTACTCCAGGCCCAGGCGCCTCCACCCGTCCAGGGCCTCTGCCCCAG
>NW_009227117.1:0-10723 GCF_000690835.1 Fulmarus glacialis | reverse complement strand
GGGGCGGAGGGGGGGGGTGTTGTGCTTAAAGGAGAGCTAATACATTAGAGGGATCTTTTAATAGATTTGCCTGCAGATAAGCAAAAAGGTGCTTTGCTTGAAGGCCTTTTAAAATTCTGCTTCTCTTAGCATGCTCTGTCTTTCCAATTTACTTTAAAGAAAATCTTTTCACTGATTCTGTTTACTTTTTGTTTTCTGCACACTGCCAAAGCAAGTTCCACTTAAAAAACAAATCCTCATCAAAAGCAATTTTCTACATGTTTTGTACTCTGGCAAGGAATTATAAATTTGCATTCTTTATGCCTATGTATGTGTATTATGCATAGGACAAAGAAATAAATCAGTAATAAAACATGATGCGGTGGCAATGGGTTCTGTTTTCTTTTTATATCTGTGGTTTTCTTGTTTTTGTGTGAAACCTTCTTGAAGAAAACTTTACAGCTCTAGAAATTGCTCTTGTGATTGTTTTGCGAAGATCATCGCTAAAACTCTTGTTTCATTATCCATGGTATAAAATCCTTTATTTTCATTGACTCAATCAAGAATGTCTGTCGTCTTGTAATAAATTTGGCAACTCTGAGTCATCTTTAAATAAAAACAAATCTTCCAACATACATAATATGTATTTGCTCACCTGTAGGGCCAAGATGGAAAAACAACTGGCAGTGTAACATGCTCATTTCACTGCTAAGTCTTGTCTCAGCTGAGCTAATTTAGGAAGCATGGCTTGCCTTGCTCAGCTTGCTTACTGGATGTTCTGCAAGGCGTTTTCTTGTCCTACTTAAATATTAAAGGTTCCTTGATCAAAATCTACCTTTTATATTTCTGTGTAAAAGCTAGACAGAAGCTACTGGAAGACAGAGAAATAACACACTCCATCTGTAAAATATCCAGTGCGGAGATTTGCCAGTTGTAAAGCGCTGTGAAACTGTAAATCACTTCCGCATGAAAACAAAGTCAGATATTCTGATCCTTCTTACATGTGCCTCTCAGACTTTCTGTGGTTACAGGAGAGAGATTGTAGCCACAATGTTAAATTTTCTCATTTTTCTGTTCAGTTGGGAGTTTCTTATCAGAAAAAGTAACCCACTTAATCTGGGACAGTGGCTCTTTTGTTTGTCTAATAGTGGTAGAGTTTGAAGCCTGGAACATCTATGGCAAGTAATTGACTCTTGTGCCATAAGCAGGCTGAGGTCTTTTCATAACTCATTTTGCTGTAATAAAAGCTAGAGGCATCTTAAAATGTGGTGATTGTGCAAAGATCCTTCTTCTAGAGATAAATTTCTGATTCAAGAAAACAAAGTATGCGTGTGTCACTGAGATTTGGAAGCAGCATAAACTCAGTATGCTCCCTCAGGTGGAAGTGTTGTTAAAGTTACTGCAGGACAGTGGAGTGGAATGAGGAATTTAAAAGAATCGGTATCTCTCAAGCATTTAGCTGACCTTCATTGCAGTTTAATCAGCTCTCATGCCAGCAAAGCAGTAAAGAAATGGTGGCAGTCAATGACTGAGGGATAACCCTATTTTAGGGCAAAGCAGGAAATTTTGCTCTAAGTATTGAATGAAAAGCTCTATTGTCATTCCATTGGCAGAGCTGCAGAAGGTATCTGATAATTGAACATGCATATATAAAGCTAAGGGGGTGGAAGGAGGTTAATGTGTATTTCTTTTTCAGTGTTTCTGTGAGGAGCAGTTGTACAGAGCAAGACTAACATTTTCAGATGATGGGTTGGGATTTACTTCGGAATTCTTGTCTGAAATGCAGAAATGTAAAATGAAATGAAGTTCAAACAGTAGAGACAGCAGTCTTGGCAAGTACCTAATTTTTTGCTTTCAGGGTGATACGAACTGCTCCACCCTTAAAAATATAAGTAGATACTATTGTGTGCACTGGTCTTCCTTTTAAAGACATGTATCAGAGTTACGACAAGTTTTGTTTTCTAGAAAAAAACTGCTTGTGTGTTTCAAGGATCCATGTTTACAAGCATTAATTGCATATGGGTATTGTGGTACGGTGTTTATATGTAGACCTTAACCTTCACAGCAGTGCTTGAACTGCAGGAAAGATCTACTGAGCACCTTTCTTCTTATATTTTTTCAAATGTGAGCATATTAATACAAGTGCCTAGGTGCATGCTGTTAGTAAATATATTACACCATAACTATTTTAGAAGATGTAGTATAGTCCTGTCTCTTTCTGATTTTCATTTTTGTAGTTAATCCCTGTTTGTTACATAAAGCAAATTTGCCCAGGCAGGAGATGTTCTGTTCAGGACTCTAATTAAAGGGGTGCATAGACTTAGAAAAATAGGATGTGTTTCGGGCACTTAAGGGGAAAAGATTTGTGTAGCTGGAGATAGACAGAATCACCTGTTGAGAACAAAGCTGTGCTGCTGCTTTCCCACCCAGCCCCCCTTTTCCTTGAAGAGTGTCCTTGAAGAGATTGGTGGTGGTGATGGTCATTCCAGAAGTATGTGCACATGTTGGTCCCCTCCCCCAGCATTACAACATTGGAAGAGATGTTTGTCATGAAGATATGTGCAGGAATAAACATCATGTGAAAAAAGAAGGTTGTGTTAGCATTCTGTGTTAATGCTGCTTCTGTGAAAGCCTTCTAGGACTACCCAGTCTATAATATACTTGAAGTGGGATTGGTGCCAAATAAGAGCCAGGTTTGCTAAGTTTGGTAGTAGAACCGCATGAAGTAATTAAAATACTTTGCTTGGCCTGTAACAGCTGTATGTTATTTATATGTGTATGCTCCGTGATATGACCAAGTTCAGGAACTGATACTATAGAGTAAGGAGTTGCTGCTTGAAAGTACTTCCCCTCCTTTTTACACTAGTGTTGGTGATGATAAGAATGCAGCTCTGTTTTGGCAACGTATCACTGTAGCAAACTAGAGAAACCCTTCAATTGCAGATGTACATACATGAAATAAAACACAATGATCTCCTAATTCAACATGTTTTCTAATTGAATTTGGTGTTTATAATCCCTTACATTCCACCATACTAATAGTATATATTTTGTGTGTAATACCAACTTAAAATTTCCTGCTTTGACAAATAATCATCTAATTATTTTCAGCAATATTCTAACATGTGGTAAATGTTCATCACTTTGTAAGCTGGTACCTTTTATAGCTTGTCCTGTACCTACCTGTTTAACAGTTACTGACTTAAATGGCTTATGCACAGATTTCAGTATGGATGGGGGGTAAAAGTTGCTGAAAATGTTCTGGGTAAACAGTGGTAAATTTTATGTGTGTATTCTTGATCTCTTTCGCAGAAATTGTGGGTGGGGGAAGAGATCTGCGGAAAAAATGGGAGTCAGTAGCTTGGAATGTCTCTTAATAAGAACAGGACTTCAGAATATGCTGTCATGATTGCTTGAGCTACTCTCTTTCATTTTTTCTATTGCTGTAGAAGTAGATTCTTGGAAGATTGTGGAGTCTTAGTCTAATAATCTTAGAAGCCTAGGCATACGAGGAAACCATTACATGTGTCCGCAAAAATGAAGTCAAGATTGTTCTTTTACATACCAACCTTAATTTTTTTGGTACTTCACTTTTTGACCTTAAGAAAGAATTTGTGTGCTGTGCTTGCATCATTATTTGCAATCCCATTTTTAACTTATGCTGATATTCTAAGCTCGGGCCTGTCTACAGTCACAGAAAAATAACGTGACTGCTTATTGTTCTTTTTTCCTCTTGGAACCCACACTTTATTCAGCTCAAATGAAGACTCTAAGAAGCATACAAGACTGTGATTTGGCATTTTTTCTTCTTTTTTTTTTTTTTTTTTTCCTTCTCATTTTCCTTTCTTATTGATACTAATATCTGACCTAAATTTGTTGGGTTTCTGTGGGGATTCCAAAAGGGACATTGTATATACAAACCCTCTTGGGTGAGAGTATCAACTTTCCATACCAAATTAAGTTACTGTTCAAGGAATGAACAAGCTTGCCTTTATTTTTATTTAGTTTTTGAAGCAGTGAAGTGGGTTAGCTTGAGATGGAAGAGGAAGTTGTAGAATTTGCCCAGAGAAATACTTTCTAGCTGAAAAAACTGAGACAGTCACTTAACTACTAAATCAAGATCTCTGAGGTGATGGATTTATTGGATTTATTTATTATTACATCCTCTGAGGGGATTTACCAGATACTCTCTGTTCCTCCTCTTCCCAAAACAGAAGGAAGATTGTGGGAAAGGTGTTTTGGATAAATGCCACTTTAAAAGCTGTATGTGTCGTCTAGTAATTTAAGATTGTATGTGTTTTCATTTTCATGCTTTGTAACTACATTTTCAACTTTGTAGTCAAGAGATTAGTGCTTCAGTTCTAGAATAGGCTTTTATATTTGGCTTCGGGCTGATCTATTTTGGTTTGTGTTTTGGGTTTTTTTTTTTTGTTTGGGGTTTTTTTCTTTTTTTTTTTTTTTTTTCCCTTTTTAATTATACACTGCAGAATGAGTTGGACCTGGTAAACACCTTGGCATCTTTCACACCCTGGCTTTAGAATAAGTTTTACTGTTCATATTGCTGTGTCCCTTTTGGCTTTTGGGCTTCCTAACAAGAGCTAACTAGCTTGTTATGTTGATCTCTAAAGGTGGAGTTGGAGGGAATAGAGTGGGTACAATTTTCTGCTTTTGTTGAGCTGCTGTTTGTCTCTGTGTCTACGCATCCACATAGATGAGTGCTGTTAGTGTCCTTTAGGGACCTAATACCTGTCTCAACAGAGAATCAAAAAAACAAAAAACAAAAAAACCCTAGTTATGGCTTTCTACATTGCTGCAGTTAGAGGGAACTTATTTGAGTTGTGAATATATAACTTGATGATAAAGACAATTCTCCACCTGTTTTCTACTTCTGTTCTCTACCTTTTCTTTTCTCTCAAGTGTGCCTAGCATTATATGAATAAAGCAACAGCATTATATGAATAAAGCAACAGAGACTGTGATGGAGAGCAATGCATTTCCTTGTACCTTAGATCGATGGTTTTGAAACCAGGTGTGCGTGCAGAAAGTTTGCTATGAAAAGCAATCTATGTATGTGAAGTATCTAAAGCATTTTGCACTTGTATTTGAAAAGGGAAAAAAAAAAAAAAAAAAAAAAAAAAAAAAAAAGGCAGAATTTAGTCTGCAAGATTTGTCATGTTGAATTTCAACTACCTGTGGAAGTGGTTGGCCCAGTAGAGTTTTTCATCTACTGTCTCCTGATCGGAGTTTTCAACCTAACTGTGGAAAGAGCAGCTCCTTCGCGAGGGTTTGATTGATGTTAGAATTGAAACACTGACATTCATTAAACAACCGGTTTACAGCAGCTCTTGTAGAGGCTCCAAATCGGGGGAATCCTAACTAGCAGTGTGCATCAAGAATTTCTGTGTGTTGGTAGGAAGCTGCCATCAGCCTCTTGCATAGGAGGCGACGCTGATTTCCTTAAAAAGAAATAGATATTTTGCATTGGCAGGCTGCAGTCTAAACAGAACTATGCACATTTTAATCAGCCCCTTGTCCTCGATAACGAGTGACAGTGGTTCATAAGGAGGTCAGGTTGCTGGCCACAGTTCAGCATGGTATGCTATGTTCTTTTCTCACAGAGTATGAGCTGACTGTCTCGGCTATGACATTAAAGAACTCGTGTAATGAATCATCCTATGAACTGTTTTTTTCTTTGGAATGGGATTTCTGAAGTTTTTAGACTTCTAAGTATCATAAAAATTAATGAAAGCACAGTAGCATTACTCTGGCAAAACTTAATGTACTGATATATTGACAACCACCTTTGGTTTTTGGTTGGTTTGGGTTTTTTGGTTTGTGTTTGTTTGTTTGTTTAGTTTTTTAAATATCTAACAGTTGTGGGGAGGGGGAGGTTAGGATTAGATTGGAATAGAAACTGTCGAAGATTACCCAATAATTTGATCTTTAAGGGAAAAATAACATGAATTTCAAGATTCTAACTTGCAGCTTTGAGCCAAACCTAATAGATAAAATGGTTGATTCTGTCTTTTCTGGGGAAATAGAACATTTCTAAAAGAAGAAGTGTTAATTGATCATATTGCTCAGGCAGAGCATTAGCTGGGGAAATGACCAGTAAGGGGAACTTGAGTGCCTAGAGAATTCAAAACTGGAGTGTCTGCATTATTGTTATCTAATTTGTATCTTATTTGTGTTAAAGCAGTGAAACTGATTTCACAATAACCCTGTCATAGTTAAGCCAGACCTACAGACAGCAATTTCCTCTCGCACATGCCCTTAAGAATTAAAAACATGAACTTGTTGGAACTAAAAACTAAAGCAAATGTGACTTGGAGGTTTCTTTTGTCCTTTTTCTCCTCCATCCCCTATACTTCCATTTTGGTTTCGTGTAATTTTGTTAGTCATGTGGTTGTTCTTTAGTTTTGAAAAACCAAATAAACCCCAGCTGCGCTATTTGTATGCAAAATTAAGAGATAATACTGCAGTTTTCTGGAAGGCTTAGCCAAAACTTTTTATTCAGCTATCCGTTGGCCATATCATGTCACCTCTTGGTAATACTTCCTTGAGCTTTGTCCTTTGTAAGTGATATATTGGCAGATAGTCATTGAAGTTGGGAGAGACGTGATACTAGGATAAATACCTCATTTTACAGCATGTCAGTTTATATTTTACCTGCGCCTTAGTATTAGGACTTTGGGTTCTTTTGTGATCAGTCTTTGACCCTCTGGTCCAGAAGAACACCGTATACTTAAAACTATGCAGTGACTTGAAGAAGAGAACATCTCAATGTGGTGGTATCAACCTGTGCAAATAGAGAAAACAAAATACAAATGCTTATAAAATTGCTACCTGACAGTATTACTTCTTGACCTGTGACTCCTGGCAGAGCTTGCAGATGTCAGAAAATTTCAGTAATGGATTCAGGCTATGACACTCGTCATTTAAAAAGTCACATCACAATTAATAGATGCAGGATTCAGTGTTTTTTTTCTGCACAGTGTCACACTCATTGCCTCTGTGACAACTGTCATTTCCTTCTGAGCAAATGGAAGCCCAGTAGCACGAGCCTCAGGAAGTTGTTAAAGCAATTAAAGGCTTCTCTCTCTCAGCACATTGCATGGTTACCATAGTATCCTCTGCCTCCAAGTCTTTACTGATGATGTCAGTATGCATACAGGGGCTGTTCACAGCATCTACATGAAGATGATTCAGCCCTCGCTAAAGAGCATAAGCATCTCTCCATATGTTCTATTGTCTAGTGTCATTTTTAGGAATTCATGAGACTGGAAGGTAAGTTGCTTTTGCTTTATATTTAATAATTTTTATGTATCCTTACACTGTGAGTTGTCAGGGTTGGTTTTTTATCCTCTGTTGCATTGTTCACTAAATGCATAAAGTGTGTTTTAGCTGAACCAATTGCATTGCTTGTGTAATTTAAACTTGGCAAAGTCTAGCTAATCTTCAACAATATGGAAAAAAGGCAAACTAAAAATTCCTGAAATTAAAAACTGGTTTATTAAGGTTTTTTACCAATTAAAACTCCCAGAGCTTTTTTTTAAATCATAAGAAGAGAACACAAATTACGTAATGGGACCGTTACCTCAAGAAAAATGTTCAAGCTTTTTTTTTTAAAACACAACAACAACAAAAATTAACCCCCAACTTACCTTTTCTTTTTTCTTGTCTTCTTTATGTGGATAGTAGAACAGTGGATGAACATACTCTCATGCAACTATTCTGCGTGCAATTTTGTTTGTATAAGGAAATATGAATTCGTACTGAAAATCTACTGTTACTCTTTAGGAAAGCAGAGGTTCTGTTGTTTATCTTGAATAGTGGAAAAACATAATAAAACACTGAGGGAACTGATTTTATGAGAAACTTGGAGGACTCCTGCCCATTTTGGCCTTGCAAGCTTAAGTTTATTTGTAAGCCTGAGATGCTAAACTGTTAACTGTTTGGTTTCACAGTTGCAATTTTTTTTCCTTCTCCCAGTCCACTTTCTGCATTGCCTTAGATTATCGTGGTTGCAAACGGCCATGCCCAGTATGTAAAGTGTCTGATTCTGTCTTTTACCAAAAAATGACAAAAAACCACCCCAAAATAAAAAAAAAACACCAATCCTGCAGGAGCTAAGCTGTAGAACTATAATAAATGTCCTTTTTAAAGTCATCTTTTAATGTCTTGTAACTTCATTTTGGGTTTATTGTATTTTGATTTCTCCATCCTGAAAACTCTGTGGGGTTTTACTTGTAAAACAATCTATGTATTTAAAACTTAAAAGTAGGAGAATTTTGGGATGGGCGTGGGGAATGGGGAAAGAACTGTTAGTGTAAATGGAAACAAATTTGTAAAAAGGGAGTTTGGTGTTGCAGGAAATTCTACATTAAGATGGTATATTTTGTACAAACCCACTAATTTACCCCTGCCCCCCATTAAGTACACAGTATGCAAATAATTTTTCTTTCTCTCTACCTGTTTTGTTTTATGTTTTCTGACCATAACGTCCATAGGTGTATTTAGACACTCTTTTTTGGGAATGGGGTCCTCTGTTGAAATTTCTTAAGCAAAGTGCTTAAGTCTGTATGTACTGACTAATAAGACGCTAAGCCAGTCTAATGCTACACACGAGATGTGGAAATACTACTAATCACAATAAACATGTTGCATTAGAAGAATGAGGAAGACTGTTTAGTGACGATACTACGTTTTTTCTTGGATATTTTTAAGTCCATGTAGACTGAGGATTTTTTGCTTTCTAGTACAAAGATACTGTGCTATTTTTTTCTCTACTTGACTGCCTAGCTATTAGTTTGGATATTAATATAGAGAAGAAGCATATTTTAGGTAAACTGAAGAAGCCAACTCTCCTTCCAATGCTGATATCTATTATATCTGGTATCTGGTATCTTTCATATTTGATACTTGAAAAAAAGAAAGGGTTTATGTACTAAACACAATCTCGTATTGGTCACAGTGTACTCCTTTATTTTATGGCTTTAGGTGTTGTGCATGTTTTCTGTTTTAGTCTGGAAGATTACCTAGCAAGTAAAGACAAAAAGATGCATAAAATGTTCAGGAATAGAATATTTAACTATATTAACTATATTTAACTATTAGAATTTGAATTATTTTAAAGTCGCTTTCCAAGATTTTGGGGAAAAAACCACCAACCCTGAGGGTTCTGTAGTCAGAGCTTTGAAACTGCTTTGGTTAAATGTCAAAAGTTTTATATAATTGTGTAGAAGAATTTAAGACACAAGATCCTCCTAAAAGCTCTGGGAAAAGAGCTGATTCTGAGGATTTTGTCATTTTTCTATTGACTTTCATTTGAGCAGTTCCATATTATGTGAATAAGGAAACATATTTCAAGTTGCGTATATGTGTTGGTTGTCTCATGTAGCTTCACATGAAGGTGAGAAGGTTGATGGTGGGCTTAAATGCCAACACGATTATGATCCCAAATATTAGGAATACTATTTTTAAGCCAGAAACTGTTTTAGAAGACAAGTGAAGATTTTGGTGAGGGGAAAAAAAAACGCGTATCTGGAGTACATGTAAGTGTAGCAGACTGTGTATACCAGTATATGGTTTTCATGTATCCGTAAATTGTTTTTATTAAACAATTTTCTGTGTATTTTGGCATGTTTTTCAGTGGGCTGAAGTAAACCTGTACATACAGAGGTGACTTGCAAATTAAGTTATCAAACCAAGTGCTTTGAAAAAAAAGAAAGTCTTATTCTTCAGAAAAAAATCATATTCTAAATTTCTCATAAATCAGTGTAGTTGTCACTTTCAGGGTAAAAATTAATATGATGTTTTATCATAGAAAGTGTAACCTGTTTATCTTTCTGGAATAAGCACTTTAAATATGCAAAAAGAAATAAAAACTTTACATGCAAACATAAATACTCCATCTTTGCCAGTAGAGTTGCTCACTAACATTGAATACCTGCTGTATTTAAATGTAAATGGACCCAGCCACAAGTCGAAGTTGACTATAACAACATTTTGGAAAGTTGTTAAAATGAGTTATTAATTCAAAATATCTTACTCAGATATAAATGGAATTTATAATTCTACCCTGCTGAATCTAGATATTAATAATTACTATTGTAGCGTATTTAACCCCTGAAATGCAATTAGTAGTTTCAAGTGTTATTTTTTTGTAGTATGTGCTAGCAGCAATATGACATTTTTATAACCTTTAGGACTGTATTTCTTGTCCCAAAAGATGCCATTGTATCAATTACCTTTTTATGATTGTATTTTCTCTCAAGCTTTTAACTACGGTCCCAATTAAAAGCAGCATACTTCTACATACGTAAAATCATCTTAAAGTTGTTAAAATGACAGTTAGCTATTGATTGTTACTTCCTGAATTTGCTTTTAAATTGCTTTGATTATGTTATTTTGTGGATGCAAACAATGTTACATGGTTATCACTGAAGGGAAACAAAGGTGTTTTTTATTTAAAATAAAGAAAAGAAAAGTCATTTCGGCCATTGGAGGGAATTTGTTGAAGAATGCTGTTGTAAATGATCCAACCACAGAGCACATTGACAGTTTGCTGATGGCTTGCCTGCATAGATGGAGATTAAGTTTCAGTTCTAGTTCATTTTGATTCTGCATAATTATATCCTGAGCAGTTCTTTAAGTGACTTTAAAAAAGCAAGGAAAAGTAAAAAGTAAGCTGTGTTCAGTTAGTGGTAGACAACTGGCAGGCAGTTCCTGTATGGGAGGAAGC
>NW_009227116.1:12571-15198 GCF_000690835.1 Fulmarus glacialis | reverse complement strand
CAACCTTAATGATTCTATGATTCTCTTTTAGAAGCTCATGTGGTTTGTACAGAAATCACTCTAATTATTCCTTGCTTAATCTACATGCTTGAATATAACTTGTATCACTGCTCGTCAGCTTTAAGCATAGGTTGGGAATATTCTACAGCATCCAGTTACAAGAGACATATTCCCATTCCAGAATCAGGTTTTTAAAAGCACAAAATATTCAGAATGGCTCAGAAAATGAAAGAGCAACTCTTAGCACCTCGGGTGAAAAACCCAGTCCAAAGCTACGTCACAAGCCAACCTTGCCTTGTGAACAAGAGAGCCCCAAGAAAAACACGTGCTTCCTGCATGAAAGAAAGTAAAGGATGGCACAGACTGGGATACAGTACGTGCTCAATACCCATTACTCTGCAATCAATAGTTCCTAGATAGACTAAAACTGCTTCAGGCTATGGATTAAATTCCTATGCTGTTTATCACTATATATATATATGTAAAAAAATCAAATTAAAAGAGCAGTAGATACACAGAAGCATCAAGGGGATCAAAATTATTACTCTTCACAAGCAGGTTTATGAAACACATTAATGGTATAAACAGAATACTTTTCTCCTTCCTCCTAAAAAGATACCCCAACTTTTACAGACATAACAGTACAGCAAATTTCATCATGAAGATCAAGATGAAAGCCCTTCAGCTGGACAGGATGACCTGCTGCTATAGGGAGCCGCCAGTCTAGACTACAGATTTTTAACACACCTTCAAAGCAAAGTAGCAAGATTTACCTACGGAAAAATTCTGTGAGACTTAACTCATGAGGAATACTTGGATTAAATAAGTAGGTAAGCAGAAGAACTTTGCGTGAGAGAGATACTGCACAACACACTCCGCTGTGCATCAGTGTTTTAAAAAAAGAATTTAAAACAACCAGCGTAAGAGATACAGAAGCTGATCAAACAGTACCAGAGTAATAAGGTATAAATCTAGCATAAAGAGAAGGATAACACATTTACTGGAGAAAAAAATTAAGTAAAAGGATAAGCATATTTTTTCTGGATAATCTAACAATCTAATTAATAGTAAAAAAGCAAATTAGATGCTAAAATTAATACAAATCTTATTTTAATAAGGTGATTAACCAGCAGAAGAGGTGACATTCATGTCTCTTTAAACAGACTCTACATTTCTAAATACGCTATTAGGGGAAACAAATACAAGCTCCTTAGATCTCGGATTCAAGGCCAGCAATCTACAACAGTTTCCAGTAGTGCTGACAAAGGGGGACCTGCATGCCTCATTAGCAGCTTAATCTAACCATAAGGTTAGATTATTTCCAGTACGACCGCAATTGTCAAGGATGAAACGCGAAACTTCCCCCGCAAAAAAGCATTTCTTGAAAGATCGCAAATAAATTGCTGGAAACGTAAATACCTAACATACCAACACAACAACCTGCATTTTACTGAGAGAAAGTAGCCTATAAAGGTTGTCAATAAAAATAGGAGCAGTCTACATTTAAAATAAAAACTCCAGCATATATTAAGCTGTACAACACGGCTATACAGTTGCAGAGATTCAGAGCTTACCTGGGGAGGATAATTGCTTTCTGAAGACCATCTTGAGGACTGATCATTGGGCTTGTCCACCAAGATATTCCTAAAAAAAGAGAAGACAGAAGTAATTTAAATAACAGCCACATTGTATTTTACATCTCCGGTGATATCTGTCATACATGCAGATCAATAACATTCTCACGCAACTACCCAAATCACTAGGCAAAGACTAAGGTTCTCCCCCTCTTTTATTTAAAGTTTTCTACATCGCTATTTTACAGGACCCATAAAAATACGCCTCCAAGCCTTGTGGTTGTGAAATGGAGCTCCAAGTTGCGAAATAAAAAAATCCAAATTGTGAAATAAATGTAAAACAGATGAATTTACGTAGGCCCAAGTCCGCAATCAAGTGGAAAAAACGGTCTCATTCACCTCAATGGGGTAAGAGCTTTTAAATAAGGTTAAAATGATGAGCAGTAAAAGAGTTAGCAAGCCAAAAACTGTCCTTTACTAGACAGGCGATACTGGAACAGAGAGAGCAAGCTGCTAACCTACTTAAGCTTTCTTGGAGTGTGGAAGATGACCATCTAACTCATGACAAATTTTAACAAGTATTTTTCATATGAGCTGCAAGCCTAGAACAACATGTAAGAAAGCAGTTCAACTCTTCAACCTGCAAAATTACCTCTGCATTGCTTTCTTACAGCACTTAGGTAATTAACATGAATTCAGAATAGTTTTTTGGCTAAAATGAAAGAGATTCATCATGATAATCATATGAAGGATCTGCCTTCCCCTCTCCTATAACCATGCGGTAAAGTTCACCGCCCAGATTAAATTAAAAACTAAACAAAAAAATCCCTAAAATATGTAACTCTTGGCGAGGTAATGATGCACCACCTGCTGGACAGGGCTTACGAGCTCTACCACATCCAACTAACAAACTCGCCAGCTCGTAAAACTTATGTAAAAAGAAGGAAGCAGTCATCAAAAGGCTTATGCCGTCTCCATCTGCTGTGTAGGAGGAAAAGAACACGAGCATCTGGATTACTACAAAGGACTGGAGGAAAAAGCGCTCATATAAAA
>NW_009227116.1:4011-12554 GCF_000690835.1 Fulmarus glacialis | reverse complement strand
TTAAGTCAGAGGTTGAGCATTAACAGACAGAGAAATTAGCTCGCTCTTTCCACATTGGGCAGACCAAAATCACCACACTAGCAACGGTATCCAAGCAGCCCTGCGCCCTGACAAGGGAGACAGCAAGGAGCTACACCAGGGTGGCCCCTTAAAATATGTACATTTTAGAGAGCTGGTCTAGCGGATGTCCACCTGCGGGCTTTAGAAGAGACACATCATGATTTTTTCACAGCATAGGAATAAAACTCAGGTTCCCTCTCTCTTTAGCTAGTTTCCATCATAGCATGGCATTTAACACAGCAATGCCAGCGCCGGCCCAGGCCTGCAGCTCGTTTATTCAAGCATCCCCAATGGGGGAAACGCGTTTGAACAGCATACAGACACGCACTACCCTCTTGCTCTAACCCCATCAAAATAGGAAACATATTTGCATAAACATCCAACTAAGTACATCTTAGTTTGCAGTGTGAAGAGGCTCGACCCCAAGAAAAAACCTAGCCCCCATCTTTAATTACAACAGGGGCAAAATGAACCAAACGGGAGAATTTGGGAACTGATGAGACACAGATTTCTAATAAACGTTGCCAGTCTCAAAGCTAAGTCACCACTAGAAACCAAAACACACTTGTTTTGAGAAGAATCATACCTGCAGTTTCCTATACCATGCCACAGGCAAGGCAAAAGGATGTTTATTAATTTCTTAATACCTTTTAATATCTGGATAGAGAAAAAACTGCTAAACTTGAAGGAGATATGTATCTTACATTAAATACTTAAGGGACATGAAGGCAGATAAAACCAGATAACACTGTATGGCTTTTCTCCTTTACGGAACTTTATCCTAGCATGCAAGTTACCCTACAGAATAAATTTTATTTATGATGCTATTACATTTGTTTAAACATTAGACGATAAGCTCTTCATACGTTGAGCAACATTTGCAGGAATTGGCACTGTTGCATGGTCAGATAATGCCCTGCTGGAAAGAGGCATTTTATAACTGGGACAGATCCCAGAGATCGTATTTTTAGAAGTAGATTTGTTTGCTTCTCCAGGTCAAAGATCAGTTTGCCACAACCAAAGAGGACCTCAATCAGTACTAGACAAGATAAAAATCATTCTGCAGAGACAGAGAAAAGGGACAGGCAGCTCACACAAAATTAAGGCTAAAAAGAAATTTAAAAGATAAAAGATAGCAGTGTCAATGGAGTTACAAAAATGTTTAGAAATACATGGCTTATTAATTTATTAAGATGAAACAAACATTGAAGACAGAAGTCCATATGTATCTAGTCAATTACCATAATAGTTTAGGAAAATTTACGGGCTTGGAGGAATTCAAGCACTCCAGCAGTCAGGAGACAGTAAGAAACAAACACGCACGTAACCTAATGACAGATGCCTCTTTATACTTAAAGCCCTTTTTCTGGACATGACACCTAGATTAAAATCTGAGAAACTTTAGAAAGAAAAATTCCATTAACACAATGACTTTCCATGTAATTTTCACAAGGCATTGAAAAAAAGGTATTTGTAAGCCCTTGAGCTACCGCAAGTACCAAATAGTTTTACGCAAGCTTTTCCTGTGAAAAAAAAGCATCACATTAAATGTGGTTTGAGATAACTCATAATCATAAACTGTAGATAGAAGATCTAGTCTAGCATAAATCTACAACGCTGCCAAGAGGGACCATTCCACCCACTCATGCCTGATCCTCCCCCTCCCTACACCAGCAGCTATAATAAAGATTAGCATAAATAACTTCTTTAGTCAGATCAGTTCTCCGATTCAGCTTACTACTAGTGCCACCACAAAAGGAGAAAAAAAGATGAGCAGCTGGATCCGGATGAGGATCCCCAATACCACTCTCTCACTGGCAAGTAACTACTAAGAAAAATCAGATGTCGTGGTACCTTTGCTACTTTGTGGGCAATCCTATCCCACACTAAAAGCTAAACAGAAGGAGCCATTTTATTTGCACCACAAACAGTAACATGTCCAGAGGTGATGCCGGTGTGCCTTAAATGCATAACCCAGCTTTCTTCATAGCTATTAGCATCTAAGCCTTTACTGTAAGCATTCCCATCACTAAATAAGAGAAGTGGATCGTTCTGGCTGCTTTATGCAGAAGGCCCTCTTGGCAGAACACAGTGGAAGTTTCTTTTTATTACCCATGCAGACGCTAGTCTTGCAACTGCTAGAAGTAGATAATTTTTCCTTTTACCAACCCAGAAACCGTCATATCCGTTGTACCAACTGCTGGCTGATCTCTCCTGGAATTACAGAGATGTCCCCACGCTTGGTATTACCAGAGGACTTGTCTGTGCAGAAAGCTCTGTGGTTTCAGGCATTTCAATCACTAAGGGAGAGTTTTTCTTTGCTTCGGGGGGGAGGAAGGGAGAAATGAGATGACTTTGCAGAATACACTGCAAATTAGGTTTAAGGCTGCTATAATTTGCATCTAACCTAAATATTTTCATGAAGCTGCTATTAAAGAAAACCATGACTTTAGGAACAAGTCCTTAAGAATAAACAAATCCAAAACATTAGCTTTGCTTGGCACATTCAAATTGCTCTTCAGAGAGCAGCTGTGCAGAAAAGGGCACACACGTCTCTAAGAGCACTTGGAACTCGGACACAGCTCTTCTAGAAAACCGCTGAGGAACCACGCCATTACACTGCAAAAAGCATTTGTAGTGCTACGAAAACACAGCCTGACTGAAAATGGACAAAATACTTTCTTCAGGGCTGTCCATGTTTTTTTTATTTTTTCCCTACAACCGTCCCAAAACAGACTAGCAAGAATACAGCAACTAGAATACACGGACCAAAATTGCCACTATGTCCACTTTACAGAGGACTGTAAGACGTGGTGAACCAACTATTTCAAACACGTGGAATCATCACACCAGCCAGTACAAAGCATAAACAGAGATACTCTTGCCCACACGCAGTCTTAACCAAGAAAAACAGAAAAAAAAACCCACCACCAAAAAACCTTATTCCATGAACCTGGAAAGAACTAGAGAAATTTTTCTCATGCAACTCCCAAAAACTCACTGCAACTAATGCTGATTTCGAACCACCTGGCTGAGATGTTTAAAAAGCTGTACGTACCTACGCCTCTCCCCTAAAGCAGTTCAAAAAAAACCTTTTTAGATTTTGTTAGAAAGTTTCTCTCCCTTCTATTGGAAAAGTTCTCTGCTTAAAATGGCATAAGGACATGAAGACTTGAAAATTTCTTGGTTGAAACACAGTAAAACATGCACAATAATTATGCAGTATGCAGATACATTCAGGAAACAAGTTTTTTTTGGGGTTGGGTATTGTTTTTTGGGTTTGCATTTTTTAAAAGACAGGACTTCTTACGTCCATTGCTAAGAAGTACAGGAGGACCTCTTGCATAGTAAAACAAAGTCTGAGTTGAACATGTACACAATTGTGCAATTTTAAATACTCTACTGTCACAAGATTTGCCAACTTACTGCTCAAATTTGCTTCCATCTCCTCAGCAGCAGAGTTTCACGCAAACATCCAATATATTATAAATTTACCTCTATCAAAAGGAAAATAGCTAAGCAAGTACAGCATACAAAAATAAACTTAAGAATTTAGAAATCACCTCACAGAAATATACTTACCAGATCACAGCTGACTATACTGGACAACAAAACAGGTATTACTTAGCTCTGGCCTAGAAATAGTTCCATTAAAACCAGTTTCTCAATTATTTCTTTCAATGAACAGTTCACTTTTTTTTTAAGCTACCTCTCACCACTGCCAGCCCAATGATACACAAAGGCCTTTGCTAAAAAACAAACTGCTCCTTAAACACGAAATGACACTGCTGCAGACATTCCCAGTAATGTAAGTTATAAAGTACTCCTTTCCACTCTCCCATCTAGTTAAGACTTCTTTAAACAAGATATTTTCGATTCATCAGTGCTTTGTCCTGACACACTAGGAATTAAATGTTACCAATAGTGACTAAAATTGCAGCAGTATAGTGAATTCCCAGCAAGTTATCAGAGCCTGGTAAATAACTTCTATTCCAGTGACACTCAACAATCCTAAATCGCAGATTAAACTTTTGACTGTATCACAGCACTGAGCAACCCAAATCCTTAGCGGCAAGAGCTCCCAGCTCCAGGTTGGTAATATCAGTATTAGCATAGCAGAAAAACAAATTGGAGAAAAAATAAAGTATATTCGTGTATGTTGGCAACCACAGTAACTTCACACATCGCAGATGATTACCAGCCTAACTGTCCCAATGTTTAGGGATTATAGTTTAGATGCAATTTAACTGTTAAGTGATGCTGAACCTTTAAGCTTAAAAATTATCAAGGTTTGTTCTCTCCTCACACTAGCTTTGGTTTTAAATTTAAGAATTTTTAGATCACTGAAACAACAGATCTCTTTCATAAACTTAAAGTCTATCTACTTTTTGAAAAGAAAATAACTTAAAATGCTGATGCAATCAGCAATTAAAAAGACTGCTTCACCTTATCATCTTGGTGAACTGATAATCTTATGTTCACTAATATCTGGAACGATTTCTTTTGCCCATTTCTTTTCATACTCAGTGTTCATTTCTACGTGTCTAAGCCACAAGGATATTTGAAATCCAGCCTTTTAAGTGATCCACAAAGTACTAACTCAAGCAACGTGGCGTGCATGCAACATAGCCTATGAGAGGCTCCAGGAGGTTCCCTGAGCAGAAATAAATCCCTGGCTTGATAAAAAGACAGAAAATAGGATGAATTCTACCCGTCAATATTCAAGGAAACAGACAAAGATATTAGATTCTTCAGCTCACTGGATTTGTAGCCAATAAATAAAATCTTGTAGTAAAATTTGCCAGAGTTTAAGACATCACCAGCCACGGCCACTGAATAACAAAGTTCAGTTTTCATTTAAAAAAAACCTCACATCTTGCTAGGAAAATAGTTTAGACAGTGTGTGAACATAGGGATTTCTACTGCCAGCAATCACCAGAAAAGCCCGTGAACTCAGACTTCCCAAATCTTCCACAATCCTGGTGGAGTAGCACGCTTCAGTACTGCATTGCTCTCACTTCTCATCTCCAAAAGTATTTTCTTGGAAAGGGACAGACCCTTTACAAGAAGATTAGAGGAAAGCAATGTCTTGCACACATCTGTGTAAATCCTCTATGCTGTATTTTGGAAGCATCACAAACTTGGTGGAGTATTTTTGTTTGACTAATGCACATATGGAAAAATTTTACAAAGGCTAGAAAGTAGATTTAGGTCTTCCATGATTTCACAGCATTGCAACAACGCTCTCTCTCACATGCCACAACATTAGTAATATTTCCACTAAACAGAGGAATCCACAAAAACAGACTAAGTGATTACATGTAAAGATATAAATTCCTAATGTAAGCCATAAACACATCTTTAATATTCATCAGCACTGTAAATTCACACTTAGTAAAAGGTTCACCCAAAAACTGATGTCTGTAAAAGAATCTAAAGCAGACTATGTTCAACAAAACAGACTGAAGCCCCCTCATGCTTGAACTAACATCAGGTATGGAGCTTTTTGACCAAAATGCTACAGAAAATGCCTCCTGGTTCCAGGTGGGACCACCTTCACTGTATTAGCTTTCCTTTCAAAATTAAGGTTCTCTCACTAACAATGCAACTCTGCTCAGGGAAACCAGAAAACAAAATATTGACCTGGGAAAATAAATAAATATCAGCCTGTCATTAAGTACTGGTTATTTGGGGAATTGCGTTTCAAGTCAGAAACATTTGCTCCTAAAGCTACATTATGGAATAATTTCCTATTTTGGGGCAATATATATAATTCATGCTAAAGGATACACCAGTTCCCAAGAAACATTACTTTCATATCAGGCAGTTTCCAACCCCTGTACCAGAAAGCAGGTTTTTTAGGAGACAAAATGTGAAAGTTAACAACGCCGTCATGAAAGAGCAGGGTGGGAACTCAGTCAGCAATTCCTTACTCACAGGTCAATTTACCTAATCCAATTTTTTTTCTTCCATTTTAACACTCTGTGTTAAGAGCACCTCTTTACTAACATAACTTTCAAATTTAGAATAGGTTAGGAAATTTAAATAGCTACCATAAGAGCCAAATGCTGCCCAAAGTATGTACCTACAGAAAAGCATTTAAGAAAAATACAGATAATATCCTAAGCAGAGTTTCAGTGTTTTTCAGGTACCTTCCCAAAGCTTGAGTGACATTATGAACCCAGCAGTCAATCTGGGGATAAAAGGCAGAGAGGACTGAGGATAACACCACCAAACTCAAAATGACCAGTATGCAATTTTTCTCCATTATCAAGATCATGTCATTTTCCAGGAACTGCAGAACACGCCAGCAGAGGAGGAGCACGCGCTATTAACCAGTTTGCTTTCGCAGTTTAAATTCAGACATGCAGGCTGCTATCCTCAACTTAAATATATGGTTGTGTTCCTTGATTTAAATTGATCCAGGAAACAATTTCTCAAAGATTATGCATACCAAGTTTCAAGTAATGACTAAAATAGCAACTACCTAAGGTAACAAACCACTCTACATCTTCAGCACTCCTTCCTCCCCTTCCAGTAACTAGTATTATTATTGAATGCAGACTCAGCTGAACTTACAGTCCACTGTTCCTACAAAATTCAACAGGCTGAAGTCAAAAAAAGCAAAACTACATTTGGTTTTAGAGGTTTATATTAACATGAAATTAAAATAAGTCAAGCACTGGCTTGTTTTGGAAGTTTGGAACATGCTGACCTTTAGATAGCTCACTGATAGCTGCACACACCACTTAACCTCAACAGAAAAATCTTGATCATGTCATAAAAATCAATGGTGGCGATAAACCTAACCTTGCATTCTAACTGCGATCTGCTAAAAAGATGAATGTGCAGAATAAGAAACTATATTCTTTGCCATGTAAAAAAATCAAACAGACTGTACGTGCTGTCTCAGCAATTAACGACCATTATCCCAAGGAAAACATGCTCTGTTTGAAATAGTGTTTAAGTCTTTAAGCAACTAATTAGTAATCAGGAGCTAGAAAACCTTTATTGAGCTTGCAGGATATAAAGCCACATACAGAACAAATGATCCATAATTTGATGTTAACACCTCCTAGGAAAATTTTACATTCTTAATGTTCCCCAAAAATGCCATCCCAGAAAAGGCTGAACATCAGAGTCATGCAGGTTCTGCCAGGTTAGTCACACCAGGGAACCAGAGCAATTAGCATTTCACCTTCATCTTTCTGCCAGTGAATAAAACTCTCTCTAATCTCCTAAATAATGGCTATATTTTCACTGGAGCTTAAAGAAATTTCTTCTCACACTACAGCATTTGTGCTTTTACCTGGGGAGCAAGAGCTATCAGACTTCTGATGTCAATGTAAGTAATGAGCAACTTCATAATTTTCTGATTTTTTTTTTTCCCCGCTACCTCCACCTCTCTGACCTTTTTCTCACCACTTCACCTTTTCAGACACTAGAGAAGCACCTTATACTTGTGTATCCAATCTGTAGGTAACTTTATTTTCAAAATATACAAAAATATTTTGGTTTTCAAGTAGCCAATTTCAGCTTTCAGAGAAAAATCCTAGGCTACAGAAGTGATGTAAGCAAGGGGGGAAATGCCTGTCAGGACATGAGATTGTCTAGAAACATCCAGAAAATCCACACAAACAAGTGCAAAAAAATACTTTCCACTGGACACTGAAAAGGACAAGAAGTAGAACAACATTTCTAGACACAGGGTTCACATGAGGGGAACAGAGTCCGTCAGCTCGCTTCATTAGCCAGTGTTTGCATTCCCAGCTCATTTTAGTAAATGTTAAAAGTATTGATCAATATTGCAAAGACATAACAAGCACATAATTACAGATAACCAGCAGGTGTGCCTGTTCATCTTCCCATACTTAAAGGCAAAGCAATTAGAACAAGGAAAGTGAATTGGCTACATTAGAATACTCAAGTAAAGCTATAAATGCTGACAATTTAAGTTGAAAAAGCTACATTTGTGCTTATACGTGCAAAAAAACCCCAAAGTTGCAGTTCTACAACTAGAATGGAAATCATCACTGCTACGTAACTGAAGTTATTTAAGAAACCATGAGATATAAGCAGTATTGTTAAGACTTCTAGCGCATGGACAATGAGCACAGGTCACTCTGCCAGAAAAGCTCTAAAAGCACACTTTGCTAGTTCACCATTTTGGTCCGGTTTAGACAGTTTTAAACTGCCGAGACCTCAACAGAAGGTATCTTCACCTCGTCAAGGAAACAGAGCTCAGTATCAGAAAACAGAACAGAAAAAACAAACCTTTTCATTAGTCATGACTGATCTCAACTTGAACATGAGATTCTTCAAGACCTGGATGCAACTATAACAAGATGTATGAACCTATAAGGCACAGATCTGAATCACTGGTTTCACGTGGTAGGAGGAGAAACTGAGAATCACGTTTCATTAGCCACAAATACATGTTTTTTCCAGAAATCTCAGAGAACAGGGTAGCTGGAATTCAGATT
>NW_009227116.1:0-3985 GCF_000690835.1 Fulmarus glacialis | reverse complement strand
GGGGGAGGGAGTGGTTTTTTTTGTTTGTTTGTTTTTTAAATCCTTATGGACTTTACCCCAAAAAGTTTATTACAGATGTTCTCAGTACCTTCTCGCTAATGCTTTGCAATACCTTAGATTTGAAAACACAAGAGCACATTTCTGTTTCAGAGTAAACACAATACAGCGGTAGATATTCGGTTAGGCTGGGCAGGAACTTACTGTCACATCCTCTTAACTAGAAAGCAAAAAAAATTTGCATTCTCACTTTGGCACGCTCATACTTTACTATCAAAGTATCTTTCACCTAGTTTACTTCCCCTGCTTTGATGGAAATACAGAAAACCAGCAAAAACGCACAGAATTATTTTAAGTGTACTGTAACCAATCAGCTGGATCTTCCTCTGTTCCAGTATGCTTTCTAGGAAAGAGACAACAGCCATCCAGCCTTCAGCATTTGATGCAGTACCACATAAGGTGTCAAACTGGAAAAGACTTGAATTATCAGAATAACTGAAGTCCACAGTGAAATAGATAAAAATCGGTTGCAATGAAAAAGTGACTACCAATTAGAAGGAGGTTGCTAATGGCATTTAATGATCAGCTAAAAAACCAATCTTATTTTATATTCTTAATAATGACCTTAGCACAAGAAATAATTGAACAAAATACCAATAAAAATCCTAACTCAAATCTAGGAAATACAGGAAATCTTCTGCTATAGGTACCATACAGGAAAACCTGAATGACTGAAGATCTGAGCAACAGAAATGGGATGAAACTTCCTCATAAAGGTACATGACCAGCATAACACAGTAAAAAGCTCTTGTTAGTCTCTGAAGTGGGAGTTCAGCTGTATAAAACAGCGACAGAAGGACCCCAGTGCATTAGCCAACTACAAGATATCATCAGTCACGAGTCTGATGCAACCAGTAGAAACCATGGTCCTAGGATACAGTAATTTAGCATTTAGCAATAGAAAAGGGTACATGACTGCCATCGCACAGAGCACAATACTTCACCTCTTATTCACCTTAGCAGGCAGTTCAAACTGGAGCTGTTCAAACTGGCTATTAAAAAAATCAGGATATGAAGTGCTTCTCAGAATGCAGAGCAATAGCTTTTGGTTCTCTTCCTCACAAAAAAAAAAAAACCACCAAGTTTGAACAAGGGTTACATTACCTTCTATAAATTGTTTATTTCCTCGACCAAAAAAAGAAGTCAGCTCATCACTTTCTGCAGAAGGCCAGGGGAGAGAGGGGAATAAAGTCCAGGACTCACTCTCTCATTGTATGTCATAAGACACCAGTACTCATTTGTGTAGCTCCTGTGAAGTGACTGTTGGTGGTGGGGAAATCCCTCGGCCGGTCCCTTGTGAGACATCAGGGAACAGCCTCCCACGTGGCTCCAGTCCTTTGGGGAGGAACCGCGGAGAGGCAAGGAAGGGATCCGATGGAGGACTCAGGCGACGTGCTGGGTTGAACATTTTCCAAGTTGGACAAGCTGAAGCCTCTCAACACACTGTTGCCTCTGCACAGGCAGAGTGTCTCTGGAAACACCAGATGTTTCAAGAACAAATTTTCTCTTGGATCAATTTTCTTCCCAAAGGCACAACCTCCCCTACAACGCAGACTGAAGTAGACACTATTATGAGACTAACTCTCACTTCTACCCACAGAGTTTTTAAAAAAAAAAATCCACGTCAGTCTTCCTGCTGGTAGCTGCAAGCCAATAGAGGACAACTCCAGCAGTTTGAAAAACAGTAAAACTATTCTTTGGCAGACTCGAGAAGGACAATCTTCATTTAATGTTTGAAAAGGTCTTTGCAAATGTGCAGGTAGCTGCAGCACTGGCAAAGCAGCCAGAAATTGGATCCAGCACTAACTAATCCCCACCACCAAACACAACAGGAAAGACAGTGGCATTCGCCAGAAAAAACTCCTCTGTCATTGAAAGAAAACTGGTGTTTTTCAATAGACTACTGATCCTAAACTAAAACATGACCAGAAAGGTCTCTGAAAAACACTTTTTTTTTTTTTAATTAAAAAGAGCAGTTATCAGGTGATTTCAGTGTTCTGAAAAGTTTCAGTATCAGTTCAGCATCACGTAAGCAGATGCGATGTTAGTTACTAGACATCTAATTTATTCCCTGGACAGTGATGATGAAAGTTTTATACTTCATAGCTTTGTTTTACATTTAAAACCATACAACTACTGAAGAAGTGTGTTTAAATCGTACTTAGCTGACACAGAACATGGGCAATCTACTCTGTTCCTCTTTCACAAGCACTTTGCTTGCAATACCACAGCTGCCAGCGACAAGCAACATTATTAAATAAGTAGTGTATTGCTACATACACTATGGCAGAGTCCCTCTTCTACTTCAAGGTTAAAGTGGTTTCTTCCTAGTTACGCTAACAAACTTATTTAAACTACAGTATAATCAGAATTCCCAATATCCTTCCAGAAAAGCATCATTCTGTTACGCATATAAGACAACTTTTAGCTCTATCTGCGTGTTCATCCTGCAGTATGTTATGTTCCTGTCCCGGCAATTTTAAAGTTTTCCATCCCCAAAAACTCACCCTCCCTTATGTTTCTTTATAAATTTTCTCCTTTCAAGAATCTAATCTTAAATCGCAGGTCAAAGCCTCCCCTTCTATTTCAGATGGCGTTTAAGCTCTCTCTCAGAAGATGGGAATCAAAAGTTAGCAGACAGCAAATAAAAACCAAAACTTTCATAGAAGACAGCACACAAGCGTTTGGACCCGCATCCCTCAGACCAAGGTCAGCATGCCAGAGAATAACCCTATCGCTGGGATTATTGAACACTGCTTAAAAGCAGTTAAAATTCTTTTTACTGATGATAAGCACATTTAAACAACATCTTAAAAAACAGCCGAATGCAAGGTCACACATTTGTAAAACACCAGCCCTACTACAGGAAAGGGAATTGTATCACGGAAGGCAATGACATTAAGGACTTTGGGCAGCACTGCAGATACCACGTGAACATTAATTCCTGACACAAGTCTGTAGCAAAAAGGACTAAGCGGAGCCTTGGAAAGGAATATCAAGGAGAAACACAGTATTATCTTTTTGTATCGCATCAGTGAGATCAATAATGGACTGTCACCCTTCTATTCAGGGACCAACACTTTAACATGATGTTGAAAGCCAGAAACGCTGGTAGAAATAACTACAAGCATGATCACAGACCTGAAAGAAATGCCTTGAAAGTCAAGTCTTTTTAAGAAGAAAGGTGAAGGCATTACTTAATTATGACCAAAGATTATCAATTAGAAAATAAACTGGTTCTTTTTAATATCTAACAAAGCAAATATGCAGAAAGATACAATGACTAGGAGTTCAGTCAGAAAAACTTTTTTTTTAAAGGTTCACTTCATGTACTTCATTTTGGAAAGTGGAGCTAATTCATGACAGTAATAATTAACAAATAAGGCAACCCTGTCACTTGTTGATAGTGGGTGACTTAAAGATATTTCAACTTATTAAATTCAGCACAATCAATGATTAGACAAGACTCTACAGCCTGCAATGACTAAGGTGTCCAGCTGCTGTAATCCTAACAGTCCTCACGACCTGCAACACTGAAGCCAACTTATCGAAAAGGCGTATCGAAAACAGCCCACCCAGACCACATTATAGTCACTCCAAATCTTACTTTCAGTAACTAAAGCAATTTAACAGGCCATAGTTGGACTGCCATACAGCCAAGTCTCCCATTCAGGATGGGTTCACATTAGTACGGCAGCACAAACTGATGACTGTAAAACACAGCTCCGGTCTCCTTTTGCCAAGCCAAAAGTTTTTTAGTTAAAAAGCAGAATGCGAGGGCAGCACATGACCCCCTTCCCCCCAAACCACACACAGGAGGTCACGGTAGCCCAGGGAGCCTCCAGCGTTTCAGAGGTCAGGGGCAGGAGAGGAAGCCTGGCTGCCAAAAAACACACTGCCCACAGGCACCTGACATACCCAAACCTTT
>NW_009227115.1:3507-3890 GCF_000690835.1 Fulmarus glacialis | reverse complement strand
GGGCGCTCCCTGCCCTGCTCCCGCTCCCGGGCCTGGAGCTGCCGGGCCGCTGGCAGGGCTGGGCGCCATATTTCACATCCTCAACTCTGCAGAGCCTATTTGGTATAAATTTATGCTTATTCCTTCCCCTCCCCCCCTCCCAGGATTATTTCGGGAACCTGAAAAGGCACCTCTGTAATTTACAATTCCTGGCCAAATCAGCATATCTCTAATTGGAAGTAAACAGGGTCAGGGGACGGAGTTACTTTGAAAGCGATACGTTGTTTAATTGACGAAATTTTAGGTTTCAAGTTTGCATATTGCACCTTTGTAGCTTTTGGGTTTGGCTTTTTTTTTTTTTTTACTTTTTATTTTTTTTTTTTTTTTTTTTTTTTTTTCAAGCG
>NW_009227115.1:0-3497 GCF_000690835.1 Fulmarus glacialis | reverse complement strand
GGTCAAGGGAAGACCTTCGTCAAGCAGACACGGCTTTCTAACAGAGCGGGGGGCTTTCCTGAGCAGTACATTTTGTACGTATTTACAGTTCTCTGGAAATAAGGCTGTAATCTGCGCAGCTCTAAACATACGAATGTAAACATTCATCTCAGAACAACTTCAGTAAGCAGATTTTTCATGACCATCGTAATTTCAGCAGAGCGGTTAAGTATGCAATGCACCTTTTGCAATTGGCAGTTTAAAGTGATGTGTGTGCGTGTGTGTGTGTGTGTGCGTGTGCATGCAGGGGGGAAGGGTAACTCCACTGAAAGGCAATTGTTTACTCTTTCTAAATATATTTGGCTGCAGGTATTCTTAGACTAGGCCTTTTACAATGAGAGGAAAACTACGGTGTGGATATAGTAAACAGAGCTGAAATCAGTTAGTGACTGCTTGGAATATTTAGAGACACGAGGGGTTGGGAGAGGGCATCACAAAAGGCAGGAATTAAAAAATGGAAACCCAGGCAGTGGATTGCCGTCAGAAATGTTGACTTTGAGTCACACAGTAAACATTGCATTGTTGCTTTGTTTTCCTTTTTTGATTTACGATAAATTATTCTCCCGGGATTGATCGATGAGTGGAATCCTTAAAATTTAATTTGGGAATGATCTAGTATAAATAAAATGCTAATCCAAAGAAAGAAACCAGCAATTATTCACCCTAAACTCTGCTGATTCAGCAACTCAATTATAACTGCCTTTCTCAAGCTGCAAACTTTTCAGGCTGTTTTCAGAGTTGCTGTACCCGTCCTCCCCCCGCAAAAGAGACCTTCCCCCGTCCTCAGCTCTGCCTCCACCTCGGCCTCCAGCCTTTCTCTTTTTTTTTTTCCCCTTCCCTTTCTTTTCGAGGGGTTGGGGGGGGAGGGAGGGAAACAGTTAACCTCTTGAAGCGTATTTCCTCCAAATAAAAACAGTGAACTTACAAACGGAGAGGAAACCACGGATAACTCTGCAATAATTCAAAGTGTATGGAATCAGGAATTTTTTTAAAACAGTGTTTTTAATTGAAAATAAAGCTAAAGCATGCTTTTCAACAGTGCAAATTTCCATAATTTTGATTTACTGCTTCCATCATCACAATATATTATACCAGCATGTCTTACCGAGGGCTAGACTCTAGAAGTCTGCCTGTTCGACTATTTCGATATTAAGTGCAAATATAGATAATTGCCTCTGATTGTCACGTGCAGTAGAAATGTTTCTGCTACATAGAGAGGATGGCATGGCAAAAAAAACCCACGACAACAAATTTCAAGAGATGAGGATAGAACCGGGAAGTGTAACACGGTTGAAACGCCTGAGTTTTGGTGCCAAAAAGCTATGAATAGCATGGTCTTCTCATTTTGTGTATTCTTTCCACTTACGGCCTCTCGTTTCACTTTCTGTGTTGTATTTACTGCTTTGCTATTTCCTCCAGCCAGCGTGAGGGGCTGGACCATAAATTGTACTGCTAGCCGGGCAAATATTTTAGTTGCTTTGCAAGTTTGTAAGGGGCATGTTCAGACCACAACTTAAGTATGACATTAGTGAGTAACAGTAACCTTATTTAAGACCTCTGGGTGAAACAAAAAGGCTTCCCAATTGCAAAGAGTGGCTGTACAAGTAAAAAGACACCCTTTTACCAAAAATAGAATTCCACATTTATTTACTGGTTTCAGATGAGGCAGCTTTTCCCAGCGCTAGGGTCGCAGGCGGACCGCAGCCTTTCCAAACCGGAGAAAAAGGAGTAAGTGCAACTGCTCTTCGAAAAAGACACCCCTGCACCCGAAAACAAAGCTCCCAAAAAGTAAGCTGCTGCCACATTGAATTATAGTGAACCCTTACTGTGCAACCATGTAACTTAACAAACTTTAACTGAATTAACAGTTAGACTTCCATTTTCGAAATCTAGTGCATAAATTTAATGGCTCATTCTAATATTTATTATTCAACCTTTTGACATTTATTTGCAGCAGTTGAATTGAGGTACCGGTGCATTATTAGCATTTAAACAGTAAAGTGTTCCAGCTCTACCATAATAACTGAGTTTAACTTGAGTCTTTAGCCTGAAGTGCTCTGTGGAATGTAACAAAAAAAAAAAAAAACACAAACCCAAAACCAAAACAAAAACAAAAAACCAAATGCAACAGAACAAAAAAAAAAAACCAAAACAAAACAAAAAACCACTGTTGTAATGGTAAAGAAAATAGTAATCCGGTTTCTGTCTTCACAATGTGATAAAACAGGATTCCAAAAGTGTGTATAGCATTAATGGGCTTGTACAAACCATCCTGCAGAGTTTAAAAAACGTAAGAAAGTTAAAGGTGGTTCAAGAAAATATTTTCCAAACTATTTTATTAATTAAATTTCCTGAATTTGTGGCTAGGTGGAAGAGGTATTGCAGAACCGCCCAGCTGCCATTTCCATACAGGATGGGCCTTGTGAGGTGGTTGGGAATCCTTAGTGGTGTTTAAGGAATAAGCTGGCAACAAATCCCCATCATTGCCAATAATTAGTGATGGTGGACAGGGAAAATTTGCCATGAAATTAAATGGCCTTTTCACTGCTGATGCTACATTGCTGGCTACCCTTTTGCGTCTATTGTTAACTGTAAAATCATCCAGTGTTCCTTCATGTGTCTCGATTTTACCTGTAGGACGTGGGCTTCGAGCTGATTTCAGATTTGGTTTGACTGGAGGAGTCTGCAGTACAGGTCGCTTTCCCAAAACCAGTGTCCTGTAATTTTTTCTCACCCTTGCTCCAAATTTATACTCCCCATCCTCAGGTTTTGGAGTACCTAAAGTGCATGAGAGGACCTGACTCTGAGTCAGCGGGTTTAAGGAAGTGGTTTCTTTCTCAGTGCATGCAGAATCTTCCTTGGCTGTTAATAAAGCGTCCTGGTTATTACTCTCAGTCACACCGTAAAACTCATCCTTAGTATCATTGCACTCACACTTTAGCTTATGTGTTGTAAGGTCAGGCTCATACTCGTCGTTCGCACTGCTGTCCTCTATTTTGATTTTAATGCTGTGCAGGAATGGCAATGCCTTATTGCCTGTATCAGTGCACTGGAGCTCAGCTGCTGCTGCTGCCCCTGGAGAAGCAGCATCCTCCTCAGGATCAGTTTGTAAAGAGGGCAAATCCGTGGCAAATTCAATACAATGAGGGATTTTGGAATCTTTCTCTGAATTTGCTGCCGCTGATGAAAAATCATTATTTAAGAACCTAGCAGCTATTGTATTGTTATCTGCACGGTGTGTAGTAGTTGCTTGAAGGCATTTCCTTGCCTCTCTGAGTATTCTTTGTTGTGGAAATGCATTGTTTGTCTTTGGGCTAGGTGAAGAGGCCCCCTTTGCAACACAGTTAATTGTTAGGTCAGTACTCTTGGCATTATTGGAAAATTCAGAGTGTGGGAATGTGAGCTCGGATACCCTATCATCTCTTATCTCCGCGAAGCAGCTCCCCAGGCCGCCGGAG
>NW_009227114.1:0-6172 GCF_000690835.1 Fulmarus glacialis | reverse complement strand
GGCAGCCCCGCCTCGAGTCGTTCAGGCACCGGCAAGTGAAGCCATACAGGTTTCAAATTGCCCCTCACGAGGTCTCTCGGCCCCCCGCTGCCACCTCCCCGTGCCTGTCTGCATTCGGCTGAGCGCCCCAAAATGGCTGCAGGTGACCCACACCTACACGCAGCTGGGCCAGGAGTGGGGCTGCCCTGGCTGCCCCCCGGATTTGAACACTGGTGTCCAGGGCATGTTGATGCTCAACCTCCTCTGGTAACCCTCCACGGCTCTCACCAGCTTGTGTCACCCCTGGAAAGGGGACGGGACGAGCTGAGGGCACAGTGGAGGCAGGGTTTTTTTTTTAGTGGCAGAGCTGAGCATCATCCGCCAGCCTCGGTCCTCTCCACTCCTGCCGTCACCCTGCACCATCTTCTGAATCTCTTCCAGCTTCTGCAGAAAGGTGGGGCAAAAGCCTTCACACTGTGGCCTCCTTCACTGCCCAGTCCCAACTCCTTCCCGTCCCATGGGGGGGAACGAGCTCCCCTGGAGATGCTCTGTATTCATGTTCTCTGTAGGTGGTGGCAAAAGAGGAGGTAGTGAGAAGAAGACAGCGTCTCTTGCCTGGATTTCGTGTCCTCCCATGCCACCTGCTGGATCAGAGTCCAGAGCTGCCCGCCAGACTCCGTCCCCTTTAGATGGCACGTGTGTTGTGCTGCGGTGGGAACAAACCATCCTGCCAGTTTGTGGTCACCAAATGGGGCAAGTCCAACCCAGCAGGACACACAGGCAAGACAGAACCACGTGAGGGCTCAACCTAGTCTCCTCCACCCTCAGATTTTCTGCATGTCCCAGGAGAAAGATATCCCAGTGCACATACCTAAGCAAAGCTGAATATGCCCCAAACAGTCAGGTGTCAGCAGTACTGAAAAGTGATACAGAAACCCCTGGTCTTTGATTCTTACTTGTTTTTCATCAAGTTTTTACACAAGCTGAAGAATTACTTCTGTTTGCACTCGCCTTTCCGTGAAGGGCTTGGTAACACTCTCAAATTAAAGGAGAAAAAGGTAAGGAGAGGTATTAGGCCACAGTGTAACTGCTACATGGCGCAGGTAAGCCCAGTTTAGCTGAGCTGAAATGGGCCAGCCTGGGTCAAGCAGCCAGGGCTGGCCTGGGGCTGTGCAGCCTTCCTCTTGCAGACACTGAACGTTTCAGCAAAAACATGCTGTGGATATTCTCCTTACCCAGCTTGCTGTGGTTGGCTTGCTGGAGAGGGAGTGGATGGCAAACTCATTCCCACAGAGCTGGAGCTGCGGTGGCAGAGCTGGGACTGGGTGTTCAGCAGCACCTCTTTCACTTGGTTCCACTTTTCTCGGAGGACATCTGTATTCAGCTGTGTCTTGGATGATTTTCCCCTCCTCTTGCACCCCATTCCTTCAGCTTTTCTCCCTACCACGCAGGAACTGGTGAAGCTTTAAAAACTCCAGAGATGTGACGTTGAAGAAGTTGGTCTTCAAAAAAAGTTCTCCCAAGTTGTTCTCCTAGAAGTTGTTCTCCTAAAAACACTCGGGAAATAGTTTGCTGGCAGCAAAATTGCTTGTATTTCATAACGCACAAATGAGGCTTGTTTCAAGCTTCAATCTTGCCAAGATATCCCTCAACAACTCCATCTCCTGGGAACTTTTGCTGAAAAGCCAGCAGCAGCAGTGCAGCTACATCCCGGATACCTTTGGACCCTCCCCAAGCTGGACCCCAAGGATAAAACACAGAATGTTATTCGAGATATGGTCCCAAAATTCAGATGTTAATCAAAATTAGCCAGCCTCTGGGATTGGCATGCATCATTCTCCCCCAGAGGGGGAATTTTTGAGTAAGCTGTCAAAGTATTTCCTAAGTAAGACCACAGAAAGCCCACAGATGCAATCAGGGCAAAGACTTCCCTGATGCAGGAAGATGTTGGTCTAAGTTTCCTTTGAAGACGTGGTTGTCTCACGTTGCCTGTGCCACAGCATCTTCAGCTTCTGCAGTTGACTCCACTCGTGTCCTAATTAGGATGAGGTTTTACTGTTGGTGTGATGCACCTGGCTGTTACTCTGTGATGGTCTTGAGGATAGTAAAGGTGAAGCCAAGGTGGTGGTAGGCGCTTTGGTGGCTCTCCATGAGGAAGCCATGATGTGGTCCATAACTCAAGCCACCTTGGGCTCTCACAGCAGGCTGTGCTGCTCCGCTGGGGTCTCTCTGAAGAAAAATCCCAAACCTTTTCCTCCCCCCCAGACCATCTTCTACCACAGAAGGACCACTGCTGGGGCTGGTGCAGTCCCTGGCTGGTCTGCAGGGAACGGCTGGCGTTGCAGGCTGAGTTGTGTGGTGGCTCCCGTGAGTCCTGCCGTCCCACACTGGGTCACAAGCTGGGTGACGAGCGCTTTGCATGACCATCCAGCCGTGACATCCCCACCTCTTCTGATTTGAATGCTCCTCTGGTAAGTGTAAAGTCCCCGTAACTGCTCCCTTCACCCCAGCAAACTGTTGCTTATGGCAAAGAATTTGCCTTCGAGGTAAACGTCTTTGCTTTAAAAGCCAGAGGTTTGCACAGGACAGTTATTATTCTTGTACATCACAGAAAATGTGGTTTTAATGGAAAAAAGCTATGAAACAGGCCAAGATCCCTCAAAATCTCGAGTGGGTGTTCTGTGACACCAGTCACAGCAAATCTTAATACACCCAAGAAGAGACCTGCGATAGATCACACCCACTGGATTGCCAGGAATCCCTTGTTCACTTACATGAGATCTGCACTAATGAGATCCTCCTCAATCCAACAGTCACCAAGCGATCATACTGACTTCTTTTTAAAATAGAAGCAGGCTGTTGGATTCTACTAAGCAGCACCATTTTTGGGTAGTGCCATCAAACCCCCGAGGTGTGGCAGAAGACCTGCCCCCAACAGGGCTTCTCTGTGGGGTCAGCCACTTGCGGAATAGAGAACCAGAAATGAAAGTCACTGACACGCACTTCTGCTTCCCCTCAGCCCAGCTTTATACCACACAGCCCAAGAAGCATCAGCTGGAGCTCTCGCCCTTGAAGTGGACACATCCTGCCCATCCACTCCTTTTCCTCTCACCTGGCTTTAAGATCAGACCCAGTGTCCCCAAGGTCACTTTATCCTTTTTTTTTTTTTTTTTAAAAAAACTTTGTGCCATCCCTTCAGAGCAACTCAGGAGCCTGTTGCCAGGCAGATCCCTCATAAACCTTTAATTCTTCTCTTCTTTTTTTTGATGGGAAAGTGTTCCTGCACCTTCTCAGCAGGATAAAAAACTGCACCTGAGCACAGTCCCACCACCCTCCAGATCCACCCACAACCCAGCAGCCATCAGAGCCCACAAAATCAGCTTGGGTTGTCATAAGACTCTGAAGAAACATTTTAAGGACTCCACTGAAATCTTCCAATTTTATTTAGATAAAAATCCTGTGCAATTCAGAGCACTGAAGAGTTACAATTGTTTTTTAATCAATAATGCAGACATTTATAGCTATGTGCTCAAAAAAAAAGCCTAGCTTGCATACTGCTTTGGGTAAATGATATTTTAATGATAAGCTTTATTAAAGAAGGAATTCTGCAATGAAGACAATTGCTTTTCATCATATCCGCAAGTGAGATCTGAAGAAAGGACAGAAGCTCAGGACGATTTTGACTTGCAATGCAGAATTCTTCAGACCTGCATGGGGGAAAGGAGGTTGACATCAGTCACTCTGTTCACACCTTCAACTGTAATTATTTTAGGAAAAAAAGTGTTTTCCACAAGGGAACTCCAACTGCAGAGTCGGAGACTCCAGACTCTAGTGAAGTCACTAGTGTCCCACCTCCAACCAAGCTTGACATCCCCCACCATCGGTGACCTTCACAACAACATCCCACCAAAGCCACTGCTCGCCATGCTGCCACGTGGGCACAGCACAGCCCAGACCCTGCCCTCAGGCCAGGTTTCCGACCCCGCTGCCCAAAAGCAAGTGACAAACCAGAAGAGTGGCTCTATATAATTTTTCAGAGCTCTATTACCTAGAAATGTCTGTACTGTATCAAATCACAGGTCCCTTTACCTCAGCATCCCATCTCAAGCAGCAGTTAGAAATAAACACTTAAGCACTTACAGCATCCCTTCTAAATATCCTTCCAATCCAACCATTTTTGGCTCTGGGGGATCTCTTGAGCCTTTCCCCAGCCCCAATATCACACCTCAGCTTTTCTGCTGCAAATCAAGAGTGTATCTTCTTCTGTTGTCCCCCTACTAGAAAGATGGTCAACTGACCTCCATTTTCTCTTGCCCCTGGAAGGCTAACATCCTTCCTAGCCTTTGCTGCTCTACAGCAAGGGCAGGCTGGAGAGCTTTTGAGGGACAGCAGCATTAGACAGTGACAAGTGAAGGACTGGGATCCATCTACATCTTCCCAAGAAGAAATGCCCAAAGGAGTTTTTCTGATTTACAAAGTTCGTTTGACTCATTATTCTGTCTATCTAAAAGCCATCGGTAACATTTTTCTGGTCCAACGTGGAAGGCATTTCAAGTGAAGTCTTGCCAGGGCATGTCCTGGGCACAGTTAATAATTACCCAGCCTCTACCGGGGTATGTAACAAAGGCGTTTCAACCAGCATTGTAACTACATCAGCTAGGCCATGTATTTTCAGTTTTCTTTTCCCTTTCAAGGGTTTAACTAGTATTTACCCGATTGCTAAATCCAGATCAGTTATGCCCAGATAGTTTGAAGAACCCGGAGCACTCAGACTCTGAGACACCGGTGAACCAAGACTGCTTCTGGTCTGGCAGCAAGGCACTGATATGTGCCTCATAAATCCCACATTATCGAGCCGACACACTGCCTGCTACAGGGTTAACCAGCCTGCCTCCCCCCAAGTCATGGGGATTTCCAGGTATGCCACTTCCTCCTCACCAGACAGAAGACAGCACCACAGGGTCTGGGGAAGCACTAGAGGACACGTGACAACTCTGAACAGTATCTGGCAGACACGCCAAAGACACGCAGGAAGTTTTGTTCCAAGGGTATCATTTGTTTTGAGCAAAGGAGACTCTTATAGGCAAAGTATGGCTGAGAACTGGCCAAAAAAGTGGATAGAAAGGGTGTGGGAACAGCCCCGCTCCCAATCAGCAGCAACAGTATAGATACGGGGGTTTTTTGGGTGGTTGCTTTTGTTCCTCAACTCTGCAAACTACAGACTTCCCCCTACAGAAAGCAGTCCATGTTGCCCTTATAAGTACAGCATGGAGCATCAGCGTAACTCACCAGGATCATCCCAGTCACAGCTTAGAAGTCTGCATCTGCAACAAGAAGGGGAGAGCGTTAGGCTTCGGGGCAAACGGCACCCCCTCTCACCCGTCACCACAGGCCCACCCCTCCTGGAAACAGCCCCAGTGCAGTAACCAGAGAGCTGCCCCTTGCCTGGCTGTCTGCTCGCTGCAGCAGGCTGGGTCATCACGATTGGTCCCCACCGCTATACCCTTCTTTATATTAACCAAAAATCACTGCATGACCCATTTCTTTCTAGGCAAGGTCACCTAGAAAGAGATCAGAGTGCTCCACTAAGAGTCGTCAGACACAGCGTAAGCCAAATACCTACAGATAATACCAAGGCAAGTCTTCCCTGTCTGCTACTAACGAACCCTTTCACAAGTACGTATACACAGCCTTTTCAGCAGCCCAGCTGAAACCAGGTTAGTTTTCCAAGACCTTCAAAAGCCACCCCATGGATTTTGAAGAGAAGGGAAACAGAGACACTGGGCTATAAATTAATGAGCTCTGGCTTCTGCACATGAACAGCGGCAAAGCTTGAAGAGGAAGGCACACGATACCCCATCGGAACGACTGCGGCTCTCTGAAGGTAGAATGGGCCACCCTGCAAACGTAGACGTCGCCCTTCCTGGGGGTGAACGGCGCATACACCAGGCGTTGGAAATACCACTTGTCGTTGAAGGACATGTCCGTGTACTTCACATCACTCATGGGCTCCCCGTTCTTGAGAAGGGAGATCTCGATCTTTGGAGGGTGGAAACCACTCACGAAGCAGTTGAGGACGTTTTCCTCCCCGTCTGCGACACGCTTGCGGGAATACACCTCCACCTTCGGTGCCTCTGGAGAGGGGGGGTAAAGGGGGTAGCGAGAAGCAGGGCTGCAGCGGGCACCGCCCCAG